>NC_132839.1:61109807-61277307 GCF_048164855.1 Canis lupus baileyi | reverse complement strand
AAACTGCTGAGCCACCCGGGCTGCCCTAACATTCTTTCAATTAAACTAAATGTTCACCTGTTGGAGACAGTGTTTGTTTCAAGGTTCTTTGTGTACCTTGCGTTGTGCAGTGGAAAATGAGGACGGCTTGACAAGGCCGGAGAGCACTTCCAAAAGTCAACCTTGTAACGCTGATGATGCTTCCACACAAAGGGAACATTGGAGCATTTTTTCTCTGTTTGGGCCTGGGGGTAAACATGGTGACAGCCGAGGGTATCCCATGAGACCTGCTGACCCTTTAGCGTGGCCAACAGAGCTTTGCAAGGGCTTGTGAGAGTGTGGGGCTGTGTGTTGCATGTGTGTTCAGAACTTCTCCTAAATCCTCGAAATCACAAGCATGGTATGCAACATGTTTGACAGTCTGGTTGAGCTCCCTTGCTTTCCAACAGGAGACTGGAGTAGGCCAAGATATGCATTTGTTTAAAAAAGCTTGTCTGGGAAGAGGTTTGTTTTGTTTCACACCGAGAGTGTGCAGCTACCCAACGGCTGTATTCCGTGTGCAGCAAGGGTGTGGGGCATGTGTGATAAGTGGCTGCCTCCCTTGGAAACGGATCCCACCAGTTGGACATTGTTGCAGGTCAAGCTCATGCTCGAGTAGTCATTCCCCAGGGGGCCAGATCCCTATGGCACCCATCGTCCTCTTTTCTCCCCTTCTCAGAACAGCACTGAGCCCAGACCAGGGGCTCTCAGATCTTTACAGCTGAGAGAAAAGAGCAAGGTGGACCCCTCCTGAGACTCTACATTTGTATGCTATCCAATCAAGCCATTTAGAAATATTTTTATTCAATAATTTAGTAGCAGGGTGTCTTTATATGGTGTCTGGATGGGGTATGGGAAAGCAACTAAGTCTTTGATATCTTAGGGCCAGAGTTTATGTAAATGTGATCACTTATTATGTCAGCAAATAATCATGAAGGATCTTTTATAATTGGGTTAAAATATTCATAACATAAGCTATATGATTTTAACCACTGTTAAATGTTGAGTTGGGTGGCAGTAAGTGCTTTTAGAGTGCTGTGCGGTCACACCCACCCTTCATCGCCAGAACTTTTCCGTCTTCCCCAACTGAAACTCTGTCCCCATGAACACTCTCCCTTCCCCACCCAGCCCCCACTCTGCTTCCTCCCTCTGTCCCCAGAACTGTAAGCATGCTGTCCCAGCTCTCCCCATCTTGCCTGCTGCCTGCACTTAGGCCTCCTAAAAGCACTTTCACAGTGACTTTGTTCTATCTGACAGATTATGAGGCTCTTTGAGATTATTTGACAAAATTAAGTATTTTTCCAGTTGCATAATGGAGACAAAAGTCCAAGATTTAAAACAAGAAAACCGTTTGTTTCCTGGTGAAATCTGATGTGGTCCTTTGAGCGAACATGAATCACTTGTCTTTCTGAGGAGTTGAGTCTCATATGTAATTCCTGTGGCATCTTTTAAAAGTTTAATCTGTGGCTGCCCTCCAGATACGTATCCTGTTTACACTCCCATTGGGCTGTTGACCTTCCCTGTGGATGCCTTCCTGCTGGTGGAGGCTGGGAAGATGACCCGGTCCAGCCCCATGGGGCTTCCAGTCTTTGCCTGCCTGCATGAAGCCAGAGGAAGCTTCCCAGCATGGTCCGATGCCTGCTGCGTGCTCATGTGCTACGTGGAATGCAAGTTCAATAGTGAGCAGAACAGAACAGGGTGTCATTTGGATAAAAACTTTTATTTTGCTAGGAAAAGTACTCAGAATCATGCTGTTACGATCAAGCCCCTTTTGCAGCTGAGGCTGTAAAATTCTGTTACCCACTCCCCAGGTGTGCTCAGCAGTGTGGACACCTTCATACAGATGCCCTGCCTCATAGGAGATTTAGATTCCCGCATGGGTGCCCTTCATGCTTCTAAAGTACTTGTGTTGCTTGTGGCACAGAACTAGACCTTGGACTCTGATTTTCTTAGTTCAGATTCTGTTATTCTTAATGGAATTTAATCACTGTAACAGTCTGGATGCCCACCATGTAGACAGAATTCGAGTCAGAAAGGGATTCCAGATTCTAGGCTGATAGTTTGCTCTGCTAGATCCAGGCTCTTATCAGTTTATTGGGGTTTCTGGTGCAGAGGCTGAGTAATGGACTGGGGAGGAGGGGAAAGTGGTGGGGGAGCAGTGGAGGGACAGAGAAGGAGCCATGAGGAGCACAGGGCATGAGGAAAGTCTGCTTTTCTGATGAGAAGGAGAGAATGGCAATAGATGATATGAATGCACTGTGGTTGGACCAGTGGGTTCAACGAGCTGTTTGGCTCCTTCCTATGGCAGGTACAATGGGCACTGCAGCAGGTGCAACTGGCCTGGCAGCAGGGGCAGTAGGAGCTGCAGCAGCAGGCACAGCAGCAGGGTGCAGCAGGCATAGCAAAAAGGCACAGCAGCAGGCACAGCAGCAGGCGCAGCAGCAGGGGCAGCGGGAGGGACAGCAGCAGGTGCAACTGGCACAACAGCAGGTGCAGCACCAAGTACAGTAGATGCAGCAGCAGGCACCACAGCAGGTGCAACTAGCCCCACAGCAGGGGCAGTAGGGGGTGCAGCAGCAGGCACAGCAGCAAGGTGCAGCAGGCATAGCAAAAAGGCACAGCAGCAGGCACAGCAGCAGGCGCAGCAGCAGGGACGGGAGGGACAGCAGCAGGTGCTGTAGGATACGGTCATGACATAGAACCGCAGTGTGTACTATTCCCCAGCCTCCTAATCAGTACCCAGGCTGCTCGGGTGAACTTTCAGCTCCTCCAGCAGTTAGCTCTGTGCACGTGTGGCCCCCTTGGGGTCTCACCTCCTGGGCCTCAGCTCCCTCATTTGTAAAATCATAATCAAAATGCCTACATATCAGTGTTAATTTCTGGACAGGAGAAGATCTGTATAGAGGATCCCAGAACAGTGATACGTGGCAGACAAATAGTAAGTGGTAGATTTCGTTGTTATATCACTGAAATAATAAACGACAGTTATGTTTCTGCCATACAATTATATAAACGTAACATTTATCGTTATCAGTCGGAAAATAGTTCTTGGCCAGGCTTCTCCTTTAAATTGGCAAAGGCAAATAATAATGGGCTTTTCTTTCCAAAAAGATGGGATTTAAATGATGGCCAAGCAGCCCATAGCTTGTATTCCTAGAAGCTTGGGCTTCTCTTAGTGAGACATGGACCCCAGGAGGAGAAGCTTTCCTTAAGGCAGGTGACAGTCCCTAAACTAGAGAGTAACTTCTGCTGACGTCCTCATCTGTGGAAGAAATGTTTCCACGCATTTGACCTTGCCTGGTTACTGGTGCTGGGCCGTTCCTATCGTTTATTTCTAGAGCACAGCTGAGCCACCAGTAGCCCTTCCTCGGGGAAGACAGGTTCTCACGTTGCTTCTCAAGTCTCCTCAGAGTTCAAAAAGGGTGTTGCCTGTGTTCTTCTCTAGGATTTTGATGGAATCTTGTCTCACATTTAGATCTTTCATCCATTTTGAGTTTATCTTTGTGTATGGTGAAAGAGAGTGGTCTAGTTTCATTCTTCTGCATGTGGATGTCCAATTTTCCCAGCACCATTTATTGAAGAGACTGTCTTTCTTCCAATGGATAGTCTTTCCTCCTTTATCGAATATTAGTTGCCCATAAAGTTCAGGGTCCACTTCTGGATTCTCTATTGTGTTCCACTGATCTATGTGTCTGTTTTTGTGCCAGTACCACACTGTCTTGATGACCACAGCTTTGTAGTACAACCTGAAATCTGGCATTGTGATGCCCCCAGATATGGTTTTCTTTTTTAAAATTCCCCTGGCTATTCGGGGTCTTTTCTGATTCCACACAAATCTTAAAATAATTTGTTCTAACTCTCTGAAGAAAGTCCATGGTATTTTGATAGGGATTGCATTAAACGTGTATATTGCCCTGGGTAACATTGACATTTTCACAATATTAATTCTGCCAATCCATGAGCATGGAATATTTTTCCATCTCTTTGTGTCTTCCTCAATTTCTTTCAGAAGTGTTCTATAGTTTTGAGGGTATAGATCCTTTACATCTTTGGTGAGGTTTATTCCTAGGTATCTTATGCTTTTGGGTGCAATTGTAAATGGGATTGACTCCTTAATTTCTCTTTCTTCAGTCTCATTGTTAGTGTATAGAAATGCCACTGACTTCTGGGCATTGATTTTGTATCCTGCCACGCTACCGAATTGCTGTATGAGTTCTAGCAATCTTGGGGTGGAGACTTTTGGGTTTTCTATGTAGAGTATCATGTCATCAGCGAAGAGAGAGAGTTTGACTTCTTCTTTGCCAATTTGAATGCCTTTAATGTCTTTTTGTTGTCTGATTGCTGAGGCTAGGACTTCCAGTACAATGTTGAATAGCAGTGGTGAGAGTGGACATCCCTGTCTTGTTCCTGATCTTAGGGGAAAGGCTCCCAGTGCTTCCCCATTGAGAATGATATTTGCTGTGGGCTTTTCATAGATGGCTTTTAAGATGTCGAGGAATGTTCCCTCTATCCCTACACTCTGAAGAGTTTTCATCAGGAATGGATGCTGTATTTTGTCAAATGCTTTCTCTGCATCCAATGAGAGGATCATATGGTTCTTGGTTTTTCTCTTGCTGATATGATGAATCACATTGAACTCGGCCATAGTAACTTCTTGCAAGATACATCCACGAAGGCAAAAGAAACAAAAGCAAAAATGAACTATTGGGACTTCATCAAGATAAGAAGCTTTTGCACAGCAAAGGATACAGTCAACAAAACTCAAAGACAACCTACAGAATGGGAGAATATATTTGCAAATGACATATCAGATAAAGGGCTAGTTTCCAAGATCTATAAAGAACTTATTAAACTCAACACCAAAGAAACAAACAATCCAATCATGAAATGGGCAAAAGACATGAACAGAAATCTCACAGAGGAAGACATAGACATGGCCAACATGCATATGAGAAAATGCTCTGCATCACTTGCCATCAGGGAAATACAAATCAAAACTACAATGAGATACCACCTCACACCAGTGAGAATGGGGAAAATTAACAAGGCAGGAAACAACAAATGTTGGAGAGGATGCGGAGAAAAGGGAACCCTCTTACACTGTTGGTGGGAATGTGAACTGGTGCAGCCACTCTGGAAAACTGTGTGGAGGTTCCTCAAACAGTTAAAAATATACCTGCCCTACGACCCAACAATTGCACTGTTGGGGATTTACCCCAAAGATACAAATGCAATGAAACGCCGGGACACCTGCACCCCGATGTTTCTAGCAGCAATGGCCACTATAGCTAAACTGTGGAAGGAGCCTCGGTGTCCAACGAAAGATGAATGGATAAAGAAGATGTGGTTTATGTATACAATGGAATATTACTCAGCTATTAGAAATGACAAATACCCACCATTTGCTTCAACGTGGATGGAACTGGAGGGTATTATGCTGAGTGAAGTAAGTCAGTCAGAGAAGGACAAACATTATATGTTCTCATTCATTTGGGGAATATAAATAATAGTGAAAGGGAAAATAAGGGAAGGGAGAAGAAATGTGTGGGAAATATCAGAAAGGGAGACAGAACGTAAAGACTGCTAACTCTGGGAAACGAACTAGGGGTGGTAGAAGGGGAGGAGGGCGGGGGGTGGAAGTGAATGGGTGACGGGCACTGGGTATTCTGTATGTTAGTAAATTGAACACCAATAAAAAAAAAAAAAAAAAAAGTCTCCTCAGAGGCTGTGGTGGTTGGAGTGTTTTGTGGGAGCCTGTTCAGGAAACAGGGGTGATGGGAGCAGGACGGTGGTCAGGCTCTGCGCGCAGACTGGGTATCTTCTGGAATTGAGGGAGAGTTGCACAACCCAGTGGGGGTGGTGCGACGCTGGTGTGCAGTGTCATTGGTAGAAGGGATGCCTCGGCTCCTGCCCTGCCCAGAGGTGATAACATCAACTCTCACTGAAGTCTTGAGACTGGTCAAGCTGGCATTGTGGCCTGCTGACCTGCCACATGATAAGAACACTGGAGCGAGAATCTCAGACCTGGGATGGATGTCAGAGGCACCCTCATTCACAAGGGAGGACATCAGCGCCCAGAGTTAGGGGGTGTCGCTCGGTCCCAGGTCGGAGCTGGCCCCATATGCAGTGCATGCAGGGAATCAAGCTTTGTCATCTCTGTGCTATACTCTTGCTTCCTGCCCCTCCTCTGGTTTCTCTTGTTTTCCATGATCCCTTTTGGAAATCTGCCTTCCCTCTTTTCTGCTTTTAAAAACTCCTGTTACTGGTGATTTCAGTAAATTCTTACCTATGGGGAAGTATCAGAAGGAAGCATCTCCTCTGAAAGCAATGGTACTAACAGTTTGGGTACGTCTTTTTAGCCTCACCCCCACTTGCCCTTCACAAGTCATAATTCTTCTGCCTAAGGATCTGAAACCCAGAATTTCAAGGGAAATGGTATTCGGGAGTGGAGTGTGGTCCCTTCTAGAGACAGAGGGTGTTCCTCTGTAAGAATTAGTTTTTGAGGGGTATTACTTCAAAGCAAAAATAGTTTAATTTTTTTCTAATTTTAAAAATGATAAATTTTTACACTTTAAAAATGATAAATATTAAGTAGAAGAGCCAAGCCAGAGATATGCATCCACTTGTTAACATTTTGGTGGATGACCTCTTGTCTTTGTACATATGTAAGCCTAAACACATTTCTATCAAGGGCTCATAGTGAACCTGTTTTCTCTCACTTAATGGTGTCTAATGGGGGTTTTCATGCAAATGACTGAAATGCTTAAGCACTGCTCTTTCACTGTGCAGGAATGTGTCCGCACACCTTCTCTCAGTGAAGATTTACATTGTTTTTAGATTTTGCTAAACAGTCATTTATTGAAATGTCTTTGTACATTTTTGCTCACCTGACCATTGACCTCTCGGCCTGTGTTTCCAAAAATAGAATTATAGGATCTAAGGCATACCCGTTGAAAAGCTGTGCCAAACACAGGGTCTGAGAGCCTCCTGGGAAAGCCCAGCAGCTTGGGAGCAAGCTCTTCACCCTGTGCACCTTTGCATTTCTTGTAGCCCAAGGAAGGGGAGTGTGTGCTGTTTCACAAACATTTGTCTGATTCAGCTATTCGTAATGCTTTCCCAGGACATGAATAATTTGACTGTTTCGACATACCAAGGGGAAGTTGAAACACTCTCTGTTTCATGAATAAAGACACTCAGTGAATCGGGCAGCTCTTTTCCAAAAGCAACAAGCAGAGATTTTAACCCGGGCATGGGCTCCTGTTCAGACCTTGCCTGGGGCTGAGCACAGTGTATCAGGTTCTGCTTTAAGCACTGCCTCTTCGGGAGGATATGAAGGAGTTGGGTACCATCCAGGGTACGACCACAGAATGACGACAGTCGAGAAGGCAGCGAGGCGTGCGAGGGGTCAGGGGTTATTTAGTCCAGGGCACAGGCCTAGGGGTGGAGCGGAGATAACTAGGTTCCAGTAGATGGAGAAATTGTGTAAATAAATGACCCTTCATCTGGCAGGAGGAAGGAGCAGGCTGGATGCACACAGGGTGATTAGTCATTCACAAAGGGCTTCTTGGATTCAGAGCTGAGTTGTTTCACTTTCTAGAGAGTTTATATGGGTATAAACCCTTATTTCCTTGGAACAGTGTTCTGCTTGGAAACTTAACTTGGTAGATCTTCAGTTTGGGGTTGCTGTTCTATTCTTTTCTCAGTGATGTCTTTCCAATTTGTTTATAGAATGTAGGTTATGTGAGCTGGTTACAAAAGGAAGAAAGTGAATATGAATATAAAAGGGTGTTTAGTAGACTGACCCGGTGTTAGAGAAGCCAGCTCTGTTATTTACCAGCCCCTGGTTTTGAGGAGGTTGTTAGAGACCTGGAGACTCACTTTCTGTGTCCGTGACGTGTAAGGAAAGGTAGTCTACTATGAAGGATTACCAAGTAATCCTGAGACAGAAGTGCCAGGATAGTGCCAGGCAGGTAGCAGGTATGCTGGCTTTCCCTGTCCATCCCTTCTCACCTTGCAGTTGATGTGAGGGCCAGTGAGTGATAGAAGCATCAAGCTCCTAGGTGTTCATGGGAGGAGGAGAGGTCGGTGTGCACGGGTCATCAGGAACATGTGCGAGGAGAGGAGGGCTTCAGCTGGGGCTTGATGTTTGGACGGTCCTGACAACTCTTCTGTGTCCTCAAGCTTCAAAATCCCAGTGCCTCGGTCCGAGTGTCTGAGAGGACACTGTAATGTGATTGGTTTTTGCCACAAGCAGATTGTCCTTCTCAAGAGAAGTTTCTTTTAGAGAGTAGCTCAGAGGGGATTTCCTTTTATAATTTTTGAAAAGTTTCCCTGGCCCGTGTTGGGAAGATGGTGCGATCATGGGCAAGCCTCGTTCCTTTACGTAGCCACTGCTCACCTGGTGCAACATGGTGATGAGCACCAGTGAATCTGGACAGTTGCCATGCCCCCGGGCCCCCGTGCAGTGGTATGGGTCCTGGGGGGTGTGGGAGGGCCAGCGCTGGGGGGACAGACCTCCACCTCTGCCCTGGGGAGGGTCCAAGAGAGGGCTATAAGCTAGCCCCTGCCCCAGAAGAAGGGTGTGCCAGGGCACTCACAGCTGCTGGCTACAGGTGAGCCAGTGTGGGCTGAGTGACGTGTGGCCAGGCCCCGGGCTGGGAGTGGACATGGGCAGGGAAGCAGTAGAGACCAGTCAGGAACTGAATGAACCCAGAACCTCTTTGTGGGTCACTGTTCTCTTTTGCCATGGACTTTACAAAGGAAAATGGATAATTCCGGTCAACACCTGCTAGTCCATACGGTAGACTTTCTAGTCATGGTTCTGATATCTGTGGTGTTTCTTCCTTCTTCTCCTTAGCCACCTGACAGTGGGCCGCCACCGCTACCAACATCCTCTCTCCCGGAAGGTTACTACGAGGAAGCTGTACCACTGAGCCCTGGGAAAGCTCCGGAATACATCACGTCAAGTGAGTATTGCATCTGCCTGCCATCCTCTTGATGTGGGGGACTGTGAAGAGTGTGGCCGGCTCTCTGGGTATGGAGGGGAGCCGGGTGGTACAAGATACCGGGGACATAGGGGGCTGATACAGAAAGGACTCTGAAAGCCTGCGGTGCCTTAGAGGTGCTTGTGGAAATTTGGATGGTTGTCTTTCTCTGACTCATGTCAGGTAGACCTTGTGGCTGAGTGGTCACAGGTCTCGGTGAAATGTTTCCCCTTAGGTCATAAGGTGGAGAGGTGCATGGCGTGTGTTTGTAGCACCCCGTGCCTGGGGTGTGGCCTGAGTCTGCTTCCTCATGCCCAGAAGGCCAAAGGAGCCTGGATACAAAACCAGCCCGTCTCTTCTTATTTTCATACAAGTTCTACTAGAACCTTCTTGCCGAGCTAGAGTTGTCCTGTCACGGCTCTGGTCTTCCCTCACAAACACCTCAGTAGTTTGGTTTTCGATCACTGGCTTCATTCCTCCCTCGGTGTCAGACAGGGGAACTGTTGTCTCGTGATGAAGTGGAGGGAGGATATCCAAGTCCCCGTGGTCGAGGGAACGTTGCTTTGCTCATAAAAGATAAAATGGGAAGTTGAGTGGATTTGTTCATTTTAGTCACGAGGCTTTGGGCACATTAATATTCGTGGCACATGGTGGCCCATCATCTGTCTTCTATGGCAGTGCACGCCAGCTCCCACGGCGGTCCTCCTATCGCCGGAGGTCTCTGGCCTCTGTCTTTCCTGGCAGCTGACAAGTGGAGGTGCTGCAGCACAGTGTCCCTGGCATGTTCCCGGAGGGCCTCCCTGCGTGTGCTTTTTGCACGTGGGCCCAGTGAGCAGGACCGATGGCTCCTCAAGGGCAGGGAGACCTGTTTGCTGGTTTTCGTAGCAGTCACATTCAGAGAGGGAAAGGGATGGTTCTGGTATGGGGGTTAGGATGTGCTGGGTTCTGAGGTCTCTAAGTCAAATGTTTTCTTCTCTGTTATTTAAAAACCATCCGTGGACAATGCGCTCATGTAATTTCTAAAGTGTCCACCATTTCAGAAGTCAGTTGATTCATCAGAAAACACAAAACCTGAAGTGGCTCGGTGTCATTCAGAACCTCACTGGCTTCCTTTGCTTCTCACAGCAGGGAGTCCAGGAAAACAAGCTTTTCCAGGAGGGTATTTCCCACTGCTGGGAATAACTGGCTCTAGCCTGCTCCTACCATCCTTCCCCTCCCACCAACATAGTTGCAAGGCTAGAAACCAAGAACAATTGCAGTCTGAGAAGTCCCACCTCAGTGACATGTCCTGTCCTGTTGTTCAGAGAAGCCATCCCTTAGTTGCCAAGGGGCGCGCAGCTTTTGTCAAACCAAATCCAGAAGACAGTGTAACAGAAGGACACAGGCTCGGGACAGTAAGTCAGTGGGGACAGCCCGCCGAGGCTCCCTTAACCAGGTGTCTGGGGTGGGCAGCTGGTGGCAAGGGCCCCCCTTCTGTCTCCTCCTCCCCTCGCCTCCTGAGGAATGATGCAGGGAGCTGCTGTCCAGGTGGGTTACTTAGGGATGTGGAGACAGCTCTGTTGAACCCATTCTCAGGTGTAGTTCCAGCAGAGGAATAAAGGGTCCATAATAGGAGGACCTGATGCAGCCATGGAAACAATGGAGTAGCGTGTGTTGCAGGACAGGCTGGAAGGCACCTCTGCAGAGTGGCACATGCCTGGCTGGGCCTCAGAAGATGAGGGAGAGGGCCTGCAGGAGATTCAGGATCTGTGGATTCAGCAGAGAGCTGGCCAGCCTGTGACAGCAAGTGTGAGCTTGCAGTGGCACCTGACACTTGAGCCAACCCTTAGCGTGTACTGGTGGTGGCTCCCCTCCTGCCTTATAGACTGCTCACAAATCTCTCCTGTGGCCAGCCCTGACCCAGAACCATCCGAGGAAGGGAATCTGGGGAAATGTCATTCCAACTGTGCCAAGTTGGTATGGTGTAAAGCCACCACCATTTCTCCCGTGTCCATTTGGCATCCAAGCACATCTCTTTTAAGCACATTGAATTTCCAAGTAAAGACAAGAGCAGAATCACGGTTCAGGTTAGCATAATTCAACTATCTCCTGTATCATGGAAAATTTCCTAACTGCCCAAGGGGATAGAAAGTCCCTTTACTGACTTTGGGGTGACACCTGTTCTCTTCCAGCAGGGTCATACTCCCCCCTTGGAGAGCCTGTAGCTTGAATGTTGAGATCCACGGCCAGCTGCTGTTGGACGGGAGGGAAAGGGAGGGGAAGAGGAGAACTTGTACACAGATATTAGAGTCAGAACAAAGACTCATGCGTAACTAGTCCCGTCCTCATTTCTACAATTGGTCAATGGTCATAATGTATATTTATAACTTCCTTCATGTTCCCATTGTCTCCGGCAAGCACCTTGGTCGATCACTCAATAAAATGACTCATCTTTCCTTCCTGAAAGGTCTGGCTGCTTTGGATGGTTCACTCCTGGGGCATGGAAGTAATGAGGGCTACTCCAGGGACTGCCCTTTCACCCCAGTGTGGCCATGACTGGTCACCACAGCCACTGCCCTTAACCCTCTCTTTGCCTATTCACTCCCCTTCTAGGTTAATAGAGTGATTACTGCATCCTTTGGAGGGAATATTCTGCCCTTAGAAACTAAGACCTATGGGCTAACAGCCAAAATTTCAAGGAAGGGAGGCAGAAATTTTGTCAATGGATCCCTGGGGTTCTAGTGAGAGGAGCCACTACCATTTTCAGCCCTGGATTCCCAGACCTGTGAGCCCTGGCCATGGGGGAAAGAGCCCCACTGAGGCAGAGCATATACTGCTAAAAGGTATTCTGGAAGCTAGCACCCTGAGTTCCCCAGGGGTGGCCAATCAAGGTAGACCTGGAACTGAATATTCCAAAGGAATTCCACTGGTCTGTTGGGTCAGCTGCTTCAGGTGATGGGGCATGGCAAGACCAGTGGAGCTCATGAGCACAGACCCATAGCTTGGACTTCATTCATTGTAACATGAGTTCTCTGGTCAGAAGCAATGCTGGGGTGCCATGCTGGTGAATAGAGCATTCTGCAAGACTGTGCTTTTGGCAGGAGCATTGTGGCAGGGAGTGATCTCTTCCGGTGAAAATGCACTGTTACCCCTCCTGTGATGGGAGTGAGCCAGTTACTAGGTAGCTGGCTGACACGCCAAGGGACAGTGTCATGTGCAGGCAGGACCACTCAGAAGGTCCAGGAGTCACTAACTCTGCTGAGTGGAGATCCTTCCTTGCACCACGGCCATGTACGTGATTCCACTTGGATGAGAATCTGGGGGAAAGAAGCTTCCTGATGTCTATGTGACAGGCTACCTTAGGGAGCCAGTTGTGAAGATCTGCTGAGGCTTTGCTAAGAGCTCAGCTGGTATGTGAACTTCACTTTCTGAGCCCATCTGGGAGGTTCATTCAAGTCCCTTCTGCATACCCTGCTTGTGGCCAGTTCCTCTCCAGTCTTGACCATCCAACCAAACTGTTAGGCCATGCTGAGGAGTTTGTGTTAGGAGAAGAAGCCCAAGCAATAGGCACAGGGTCATGTGTACCTGAGCTCCTAGCTCGCACCTGGTATTTATGGCTTATGGGCCCAATGGATGCAGCCTGCTCAGATGCTCCGTGGTGGGACAGGTGACCGAGAGCCCACGTTGGGCAGCTGAGGTGCCCATGACAAAGCATTTAGATGCTGCTAGAGTATCCAAGAGCCAAAAGCAGTTTTTCTGTAGCTGAGCTCTGAAATCCTGAAGGTCTGCACTGAGCTTCACCTAGAGGAGCCTGCCTGCCATCAGGCTTCTGTTACCATCTAGAACAGGGTGTGATCAGAGAAGCAGAGCCACTGTGACATGGAACAGAAGCTTCTTTCTGGGGGCTGGACTTCACACAATCATGGCAGCTATTGGAGGCCATGGGAACTGCACCTGTGGGTGGCTCAGCAGTCCCCAAGAGCAGCCGGGCTTGAAGTGGTGGAGCTCAGGGACTCTGAAATCCACAAGGGCAAACTGCACCCCATGACCATGGGGATCCATGACCCCCCACCCGCTAGGCAACACCAAAGATGCTGGTCCTCTTGGCTGTGGTGCTGATACTTATGGAGGATCTGCACCACCCAACTTGGGGGCCCAGCAGCAGGGCAAAGGATGCACCCACAACACATGCCTGAGCCCCAGGAGAACCTGGTGCCCTCCACCAACCTTCAGGGTGTAGGGGCTGCCGTTCCTTTCTGCTGTCCCATCTCCTCAACGGCACTCCCTAGTGCTAACCTCACCCACACCATATGGACCATGGGATTCTGGGGAGCTGGTTCTAGCCGGCCTGGGTCAGTGGTGCTGTCATACAGATCTTGTTGGGGTTGGGGTTCAGGCTTGCATTTTCAGTTTCCTGGTTGCCCTCTCTCCTCATTCTCTCCCTCCTTAAGGGCAATTGCTTGAAATGCCAGTTGTGATTTTGTGGGAGATGGGTATATGTCTAAAATACACATTTTAACATTTTATAGTTGAAGGTCATTATTTACTGGAGTGTTCTTCAGTTTTGCCATAACTGCCTATGAGACTGGTGTCTGGTGTGAAGAGTGTTTCCTAACCAGCAACATCCTGTAAACACACAGATCTACGCAGGCCTTTGCTGGCTCTTTGATCTGCCTTCTTGTTCTATAAGAAGTGTAGATGTCTACACAGGCGCCAGGATGTGCCAGGGGCTCACTCCTCCTCCTCTTCCTCCTCCTCAGGGGAGACATTCTAGGACACCCAGTGGATGCCAGAAGCTGTGCATAGTACCCTATTCACACATATGTGACAAAGTGTAGTTTATGAATTAGGCACAGGAGATTGACACAATAGAACAAGTGGGATGGTACACGGTAATAAAAGTGGAGCAGTTGAGGGATGCACTGGTGGTCACACTCTCTCAAAGGATCTTACTATCCTGTATGCATCCTTCCTATAATGATGTGAGATGATAAAGTGCCCACGTGATGAGATGTGAGAGGGGAGTGATGTGGGCATGTGACGCAATGTGAGGCTACTGCGACCTTCTGATGTTATGTTAGGAGGAAGATCACCTGCTTCTGGACACCCATTGACCACAAGGAACTAAAACAGCAGGAAGTGGAACCATGGATAAGGGAGGGCCACCATACTGACATGCGCTTATCTCTGACCCCAGAGAGCATGGGTGTGAAAATCCCTTGTGAAGGTGAAGCCCACCTGGTTTTGTCATGGGTCTATATGGCACCTTTATGTAGAAGTATGGCTGGTCCTTGAACGCTGCGGGGGTCAGGGCCACTGAGCCCCTGCACAATCGAAAATCCATGTGTCACTTTGCAAAATTGTAGGCACTAATAGCCTACTGTTGACAGGAAGCCTTACCCATGACACAGAGCATCCATTTACACATTTTATATGTCTTATGCATCACGTACTATAGTCTTAACCATAAAAAAAGCTAGAGAAATGAAAATGTTAAGGCAGTTAAATACTGTCCTGTATTAATTGAAAAAAAAAATCCACTTATAAGTGGACCCATGTGGTTCAAACGTGTGTTCAAGGTCCAACTGTGTAAGTATGAAAAAGATTGCCTGACGCATAGTAAGCCCTCAATAAGCGTGCTGAATGAGTGAAATCAGATGTATTTCTCCCATTTACAACTGTTCATTAATCCTTTTGCTCATTTGTTCACTAAATGTTTGTTGGATTCGATGTTCTAGAAAATGAGCTAAGAACTGAGGGATTCATGATCCTTCCAACTATTGTGAGAATAACCTTCCTAAAATGAAAGTCTGAGTTTGCACATTGCCCATATGAGACCTCAGATTACACCGGGTCTCCAAGCGGCCTGGGCTCCTGCCACCTGTCAGTGGTTTGCTCCGACACTTCCTACCATGTCAGCTACATCCTAGCCATACTAAGCTTTTAAAAACTGTTTTATTGTGAAACATATTTACTAAAAAAGTACTCAAAATATGCATATGGACTTACTGACTTTTAATGCAGGGTACCCAGAAATTAAACCCTGAGAGGCAAGAGACATATTCAGGCAAAGGCAGGAGATTGGGTAGGATGAGCAGGAAGCCTGTGTGAGAGCAGGAAGCCGTGCGTGTAGAGCCCCAGCAATGAGAGAATGTGCTGCATTCAGGAAACTGGAGATGATCTGATATGAACTGTTCCTGCCTCATAGAATGAGAAGGATAGGTGTAAAGGTCTCTGGAAGCCTGAAGAAGGAGGGCTTGGGCTGGGTGTGGAATGGGAGCAAGGGTGGGTGTGTGGCAATGCACGCAGGCAGGACTTTGCAGACCCGAGAAGATCTTGACCTATTGGTGTGTTGTGGGAGAGCTGCACCCTGTGGGTGGTAGCCTGTTGGCTGGGTCCACTCACCAGTGGCGGTGTGCCCAGGATCCAACACCGCGGGTCTGCAGACAGCCGAGTCCTCACCGAACAGCATAGGACTGGTTTTCATAGATGAAGACTCTAAGGCATTTCAGTTTAAATCTCATCATTACTTTCCACTGCCTACCTTGGTTATTTTTTCCCAGTCTTTACTGATTACCTTTACCCCACCACATGGAAGGCCCCTTCCTCATTTCCTGGTACCACAGTCATACTCTTGAGCCCACAGGTAGGATTCCAGATAAGGTGTTTGTAGACAGGCCCCTCAATCTTTACTTCTTTCCTTACTTTTGACAGATTATGACTCAGATGCAATGAGTAGCTCTTATGAGTCTTATGATGAGGAGGAAGAGGATGGAAAGGGCAAGAAGACACGGCACCAGTGGCCGTCTGAGGAGGCCTCCATGGACCTGGTGAAGGATGCCAAAATCTGTGCCTTCCTACTGAGGAAGAAGCGCTTCGGGCAGTGGAGCAAGCTTCTTTGTGTCGTCAAAGACACCAAACTGCTGGTAACATGACGCGGATGGGTTGTGCTTGTGTAGTGGGTGGGCTCTGCTGGCAGTCTCCCTGGATGGGGTCGATACTCAGGCAATGCTAGCATTGGGTGGCAGGAAGTGGCAGGGGGGGCGCCTGGCCTCAGTGCCACCTTACAGGGAGCTCCTTGCTGTCAGGGCGGTCACCACCGAGACTTTGATGCCTTTGCCGCTGGTCCCTGCAGCAACCAGCGGGCAGAGTCCTTCCCATCCCGGGCCAGTGTCTGCGGGTGTGTACCGCTGGAAAGGCACAGGCTTTCACTCGCCAGAAGTCAGCAAGATGGATTTTCTCATTGGTAATGAGTCAGTGAATTCCTCAAAGCCAGGTCATCGAGTGGGCTGAGCAGGCCAGGCGGGGTTTGAGAGGAGAGTGTCCAGGAAAGGAAATTCTTTTGGAAAGCTGAAGGCAGATTCTTTTTTTGTTTGATCCTAGAAGCTGAATAGGAAGATGGATTAAGTAGCAGAGAAGCAGGGTGCAGGGACACGTGGGCCTCCTGCTGTGTTGTCCTTCCCACAGGGACCCCCATTAGGAAGTCTGAGCCCTTGAGTGCCTGTGACATTCCCATTCCCTCCTCCCTCCTTCCTCCTTCTCCTGTCCTTCCAGCTTTGGAAACCCTGGTTGATTATCAGAGTTTCTGCCTTTTGTTTTTCCTTCAAACTAACTTTGGGGGAAAAAAATCACAGGATTATATTTTTAAAACAACACAGGAGAATTTATGATTCTGTATATCCCTCTTCAGTGGAGCGGGTAACCTTATTCTCTATAGTTTCATCTGTGAATTATGGGAATGTTCTTTTACTAGAGTCTTAGGACATTGTATATTTTTAATGACTTTCAAAAAAAATTTTTTAAACAGTGAGAATACATATTTTTTCCACATGTGTGGCCTGAATTTCTCCCAAATTTAGAATATGCCAAATATGATGCCATTAGGGAATTTTAAAGTAAAGAATGAAAAAAAAAAGATGAAAAGGATTAATGTGGTCCTTATTTACAGTCTGATGTAATGGCTGCAAGATGTGGATGTGTTGTGTAAATGCTGTAACAACCTCAGTGGACTCTCAGGTATAGGAGGAGCTCTGGAAAGGGAGCAGGAAGCCTGTGGGTGTATGGTGGTGTCATGGGGTCAGCGTCCTCTCCCAACAGTCCTCCTCCTCCACACCCTCCCCTCCCTCCTCCTCCCCTCTCATTCCTTTCATCTCCTTCCGGATTTCTGGGATTTCTGTCTTCAAAACCAGGATGAAAACACCTACCATTCAGAGTAGTTGTGAACATTTCAGAAGAAATTAATAGAAAACCCTGTGAAAACACTGTCTCTGGCAAAATGCAGAATCAAAGTTAGTTATTTTTATTATGAAGCTTTTTCCTTTCAAAAACGTCCTATGATCCAACTACCCAGATGACCCCTGCTGACACTGAAAAAAAAAATTAACAGTGGTAAAACGAGTGCTTTCCAAGTTTGAACAACACAAAAAATTGCAAATGGAAAACCAAAAGCCAGGCTCTTCCCTAAATGTTTACTGCCTGTCTTCCCATGGGTAGCACCATCCGTGGGTTTCTGCATAAGCTTCTGGTGTCTGTGCCCTTCCAGGCCAGGCGGCCCTGTGGTGGACCCTGTGATGTACCAGAACCCCATCAGGACAGCTCGCTCAGGTCATGCTCCCTCTCCTGGGGTCTGCATCAGGACAATCCTGTTGGTGGCTTCCAGCTCCAGAGATCCCCAGGCTCTTCTGAGGCTGGTGGCTTGCCTTCTTCCTGCCCCTCCATCCCGCAGGCCTGGCTCTCAGGGTGCATGCTGCCCTCTGCTGAGAGTCCGCTCCCCTGGGAGTCTGACTTCAAGGATGCCCAGGCTGCACTTTGACATAGGGCTGGTGACATTCCCTTTTAGAGGCATTTCCTGTCTAACTCTGTCCACTGTACCATTAGTTTCCTTTTCACTGTTTTTTTTTTTTTTTTTTTTGCACTTACTGAGAATATGAAACTCCCAAACAGTGAGCATTCATACCAATCTGGGGTTAGTTGGTTTTGGTGTATTTTTTTTTTCTTTTATTTCAGACAGGGCAACTGTCAATTGGGTTTTTGTAAAATGTGGGTATGTTCTATACCTGTGGCACTCAGGAGCCAAGGTTTTGGAACTGTAGGATAGGAGAGAACTCTGGAAGTCACTTCTGAAAAAACAGGTGTCTCTTCCTTCCCTCCCTCTCCAGTACCTGGCGCCCAGTGGAGAGAGCCGGCTGTGCGCTCACAGCATTTGGGGCTGGGTTCTACCACTTTTCATGTGTCTGACTTTGGTCAAACCATTTAACCGAGTGAGCCTCAATTTCCTAATCTGCAAAATGGACAACTATGGCAATCAAGTGAAAGTATGAAATACCACACATGATGTTGACACTCTACTTGGTATTGGTAGCAGGTATTCTTGTAACTAATCATTTACTGTGAGTCAATAAAATCACGAAGATCACAGCAGTAGTTCATTTTACAAATGAGAAAGCAGGCTCAGAAAGCTTGAGTGGCTTCCCAGGTGCCAGATTAAATGAATAGCAGGGCCAGAACCCAGATGTCTGCATCCTCAGACCGTCCATTTCCATGAATACGGGTGCTTTTGGTTCTAAGTAATACGACTAGACCCAAGGGGAGCAGGGAAACCTTTGGACAAGATTTGATTCTAGGTTTCACAGATCCAGACGAAGGTCACGTGAACTAAATCTGAGTGTTTGCCACAGCACTGAATTCTTTAGAGTGGACGTCTGCTGTGCAAATGGAGCAGGGAGAACTTCGGATTCTGTACTCAACTAGAAAGCAAACCTTTGCAGACATGCTGCATAGGATGTGTTGCTGTGTATACTGTCGAACTCCCTCACCTGTCTTTCAGAAAGGTGATGGAGATGAGGCCGGAAGATACCAAATGACATAGGTTGTAGAATAAAGATCCAAATTGTTGTCTGTACACATTAGGGCCATGCTTTTCGGCAAATCTAATATATCATGTTCATGAGACTTATAGGGGAAGCTGCACTGGGGCATGGTCCCCATCAGAGGAGAGGGTTTCTCTCTCCCACCAAGGCTCATCATTCACACTCCTTGGCAGACTCTACTGAACTAAAGAGTAGGTGTATTTTCACGTACATGAGGGTGACATGTCACATGAAACGGGCCTGTGGGCTTCATGTGTGTGCCTACATACCCACACTCCAGCCCCTGAGCTGCTCCACTGCTCAAGGTGACCCTGGAGGCCTCTTCATCCCTCTGCCAGCGTCATATCCGTGTCTCTCCTGGAACTCCTTTCACCGTAACTCTGGTTTCTTGTGTTCAATGCAGTGCTACAAAAGTTCCAAGGACCAACAGCCTCAGATGGAACTGCCGCTGCAGGGCTGCAACGTGACGTACACACCGAAGGACAGTAAGAAGAAGAAACATGAGCTGAAAATCACCCAGCAGGGCACAGACCCACTGGTCCTCGCCGTTCAGAGCAAGGAGCAGGCTGAGCAGTGGCTGAAGGTGAGGCACTCACTGGGCCTCGGAGCCTTTTTCATGGCCAGGCCTTTCTTACACCTGTTTTTATTTCAGTGCGTGTATTTCTCAGGCAGAGGCAAAAATGGATTAACCTGAGTAGGGTTTTTTTCTTAAGCATTCTATTTTTTTATTTTTTACAGATTTTATTTATTTATTTGACAGAGATTGCACATGCACCCAAGCAGGGGGAGGGGCAGAGAGGGAGGGAAAAGCTGACTCCCCGTTGAGCAGGAGCCGGATGCAGGCCTTGATTCCAGGACCCTGAGATCATGGCAGATGCTTAACTGGCTGAGCCACCCAGATGCCCATAACCCAAGCAGTTTTATCTTTGATAGTAGGGTGTTCCGATGACTTTGCAGCTAATTACTCTAACCCTGGCCTTCAAAAGGCAATCTGCCTGGAAGTCGCAGGCTATTTGACAACTTTTTCTTTTCCTTTGATTTTCTTCCTTCCTTCCTTCCTTTCTTTTCTTTTTTCTTTTTTCTTTTCTTTTCTTTTCTTTTCTTTTCTTTTCTTTTCTTTTCTTTTCTTTTCTTTTCTTTTTTTTCTTCTTTTTCATGCCTGAATGTGGATTCTTTTCTATTTATTCTGCTTGGACTTCCCTGGAATTCTAAATCTGTGGATTATCATCTTTCTAAGTTCTAGAAAAAATATTTTCAGCCATTTCTCTTAAAAATATACCTTTGGCAGCCCGGGTAGCTCAGCAGTTTAGTGCCGCCTTTAGCCCAGGGCATGATCCTGGAGACCTGGGATCGAGTCCCACATCGGGCTCCCTGCATGGAGCCTGCTTCTCCCTCTGCCTGGTCTCTGTCTCTCTCTCTATGTGTCTCTCATGAATAAATAAATAAAATCTTTAAAATATATATATACCTTTGTCTCATTCCTTTTCCTCCGACTATGTTTAAATATATGTTAGACGTTTTCACTGCATTCTAGTTATCATCTCTTTGTCTTAGTATCTTTTTTTTTTTTTTCTCCTTAGTCCGGTTAATGTCTTCTTGTTTCTTTCTGGCTCATTCTTCTCTTTCTAGCTATGCCAGATCTGTTGTTGAATTTGTCCTCATTGACTGGGTTCTGATTGTTGGTTATGGACTTCTAGTATTTCTAGTTGTTTCTTTTTCAACCTGGGAACACCAGTTTTTACAGTTTTAAATTTCCTGCAGAAATGTTTGCCATTTATTTTCATAACAAGCAAGTAACAGGCTTAGTTGTTGGACAGGGGCTTAGCGGGTAGCATGTAGACCTGGCTGGGTCATTTGTTGCTGTGCAAAATTGTTCTCAACATTTTGTCTTCCTGCATGCCAGGTTATCGGGTGTTCTATGTGGGGAAAAAATTAATTCAATAATTTTTTTAGAACAGCTTTCTTGAAGTATAATTCACATACCATACAATTCACCCTTATAAAGTATGATGGAGTGGCTGTTGGTCTCTTCATCATAATCTACTTTCAGAGCATTTTCATCTCCTCAAAGAGAAATGCCATACTCCCCACGTGAGCAGCCGTTGCTCCCATCCCCAGCCTCAGGCAAACACTAATTTGTTTTCTGTTCCTATAGATTTGCCTGTGTTCAACATTTCATGTCATGCCGTGTCCTTCTATGACGAGCTGCTTTCATTTGGCATAATATTTTCCAGGGTCACTTGTGCTATAAAATGTGTCAGTACTTTGTTCCTTATTATCACTTTCATGCCATGTCTGAGAAACCTCTGTTTATTCCAAGGTCCTAAAGATGTACACCTTTGTTTTCTCCTGATGATTTTATAATGTCAGGCCTTAAATTTAGTCTGTAACCCACTTTGTTTAATGTTGGCATGTAGCATGAGATAGGGGTCCAATGTCATTCCTTTTCTTTCAGGTATCTAGCTGTCCCCATAGAAATAATTTGATTCTTGGCATATGCTTTCTTCCATTGGAGCATGAAGGCAAATGAAAATGCTCTCTGTATTGCCCTCTTCTCCTCGAGGAGGGTATACCGTGTTCACCTCTGTCAGCCAGTCAGACCAAGCATGTGGCTTTCCTTGTGTCTGCAGCAGGGGAGACTGAACAGAGCTTTTGTTTTCTTCATGGGAGTCCTGTGACCAGGACTTTCTGCTCAGCTTGGTGTGCTTGGCCTTCCACCAACGTGGATATGGTATGCATCAACCACTTCTGTTAGCAATAACTTTAAAGCCCCTTAAAGTTTGCAAAATGCTTTTCCACCATGGTTATGCCTTAGTGCATAGAATGGCTGCCTGAGGAAGGTTCTTGTGAGCAGCTTCCTTGTATAGGCGAGAGGCTGCGTCTCCGGTGGGCTGTAGACACAGTGACCAGTGAGGGACAGAGCCAGGAGCTGACCTTGGATTTTTCCCCTTTGCCTTCCACCTCCCTGTGCTGGGCCACCTAGCACTCTGGCCTTTCCCCTCCATTTCAACCTGCTTGGTCCTGGCACCATCCCTTCAAGAAGGAGGGAAAAGGATGAAGGAAGCGAGGAGCCTCTGTTGTGATTCTGTTTTCTTGGCCTGGTTCCACTCCAGGCTAACCATCTGAGGCCTTCTGTACCCTTGGGTCCCCCTATTCCATAGTGGAAAAACCAGCAAGGGCCACCCTGAACCCCCGACTTTTATCTTTCCCCTCTTCTTACCATTTGATGGGTATCCCATCACACTGAATAGATCCCTTCCTCACGACTCACTCTATACAAAGCTGTTGGAAAAAAAAAAAAAAAAAAAAAAAAAAAAGGGATCCCTGGGTGGCGCAGCGGTTTGGCGCCTGCCTTTGGCCCAGGGCGCGATCCTGGAGACCCGGGATCAAATCCCACATCAGGCTCCCGGTGCATGGAGCCTGCTTCTCCCTCTGCCTGTGTCTCTGCCTCTCTCTCTCTCTCTGTAACTATCATAAATAAATAAAAATTAAAAAAAAAATTTAAAAAAAAAAAAAAAAAAAAAAAAAAAAACAAAGCTGTTGGGAGCATCTTGGCCTTCTCCTGTCCCCTGAGACCTAGCACTGAGCTGCCACTGCAGCTTACAGGTAGGCACATAGCAAGAAAACATCTCTGAGATGTTAGGCACTGATGGAGTGAAATAATTTTACATCCTGTTTTGCCAGATGTGAGATGCACATCACAGGCGCTTAGCTAATTATATGGTGATGACTCTATTTGTCAATGGAAGCCTGATTGCAAGGCTTTTTTTAGCATTTGCTGGTATTTCCAGAAAGGGAAGCAAAGAATACGTGGTAAGTTGCCTTCTCCTGAAGAGTTTAAATTGATTAATTTCTCTGTTAAATGTTTGTGCTTTTCTTCAGTTACATGTGTCAGTGTGAGAAGTTAAGGAGTCTTGGTTAGAAATGACAGAGATGAAACTAATTTCAATCAGTCGGAGAGTTTTCTTTCTTTAAAACCATCAGAGACTGGAGAGGGTCCAGTGTAGTATTTTCTCAGTCCTGTTAGTAGGTTGGCTGTCTTATCGGTATCGCCTAGAAACTTGATAAACATAGACTCCCAGTGACTCAGATTCATGAGGGTTCTAAGAATCTTTTCCTTTTCCTTTTACCTTGTATCTTCCTGTTCAAGACCTCAGATGCTACAGCTAGACCTGGAATATGCCTCCCCTACTAATTTTCTCTTCTTCCTCAAAGGTAACTTCTATCCTGAATATTATCACCAAGGTATGCTTTAAAAAATACTTTTTTCACTCACATATGTACTTATAAATCAGAAGTGATTTATTTTTATGTTTAAAAATGTCCACGTACATGGCTTCAGAGTGCACAGATCCTGCAGCTTGCGTTTTCTACTTACCCTTTGATGTCTGCTCAGGGGTCAGTGGGTGTGCAGTTTATGCACCCCATCACCATCCTGGCGTGCTTTGGTGAGCATTCTTGTGCATGTCCTTTGGCTTCTCTGGGATGGATACCGATGCTGGCATGGCTGACTTTTGTATGCACACATTTTCAGCATTACTAGATCTTGACAAATGGTTTCCCAGGTTTGCTTTTGCAATTATACATCTGCCAGCGATGTATGAGAGCAATCATTTTGTATGTGTCCCTTCCGAGAGTCTCTCTCCATATCCACATGCAGGCAAGTAGAAATGCAGATTTTAATTCCCACCCCCATAGGCAAGCTGTGGTGTTCTGCCTTTTGCTTTTTACACTTAAACAAAGTGTTTCCAATTTAGAGACTGGAGTCTTTCCTTTTGCTCTTTTACAGTATGTACCATTTCATTGTTCAAACAGACCATAATTTAAAAAATATTCTCTTATTCCTGGGCATTGGGTTATTTTCAGACAACTCTGTAATAATCAACCCCATGCATATATTATCTCTCACTCTTGCTAGTGTGTGGCCTGACTTCCCAGAGGGGCTGTTGGCTTGCATGAAGGTTGTAGGCACTCATAATTTTGATACACAGCCTCCCACCAGCAACGTGTCAGAATGCCTTTCCCCCACAGCCTTGCCCTCGTACGTCAGCAAGCTTTGGGGAGTTTGCTAGTGTGGTGGGGAAGGGTGGATCTCCCTCTAGTTTAATCTGCATTTCGCTTCTTATGGTCTTGAATGTGCTACTTTGCTTGTCTGTGCCTTGGTTTTCTACTCTGCAATGGGAGGGAGGCTCATAATGGTGGCTGCCTTTCTGACGTGTTGTGAGCATAAAAGAATAAGTTGAGATGGAGACATTTAGAAGAGTACCTAGCATGTAGTGAGCACCTATTTAAGTGTTAAGCTGCTTCACTGTTGTTGCTTTGTTCTTGTTATCACTATGCTACCGCTTCTAGGTCTCAATAAACTCACAAGCTCCGACTGAAAACAGTTTGAAAATCAAGATGATGGTGAGATGCATTAGGGGCCAGAGGTAGGGGTGTCCACATCCACCCTCCTTTGCCCAGGACCACACGGATGCCCCCAATGTGCCCCCAGGAGGACACCCTTGAGCTTGGGCACAGCCCTCATGGTGTTTCCACACACCCGCCGGGGAAGGGGTTGGTGGGTGGGCATAGGCTCATGGTGTCCCTGGGACCCCTTGAAGCTTCAACCATTACACTGGTCCTTGTAGGCCCCCAGGATGAGGCTGGTTTCTTCCTGCCCCCTGCAGTGGGCCCCTCTGCCTCCTGCCACCCTGCCACCCAGGAGGTGGCATGGTCACGTCTTTCCTTCAAAGGGCTCTTCCCTTATGAGGACTTAATGTCCAGGCTTCCTTGCATTCTCATCCACTGATGAGTGAAAAACTGCTCTGATTTTTTAAATGCATCCATCTCATTTGACCTATCAAGGGAAGAGTGACAGTCTTGGGTGCCTGTCTATACAGTACCCAGAATGGAGACACCTGTTCCTCCTTCAGTGGTCCTGCCAGACGAATACCCACTGTGCTAGTTCTCTCAAAAAGCAAAATTTTGGCTCTTGGTTTTTCTCTGGAGTATATCATGTTCGATTTTCAGTTCTTTACTTCTATTTTCTTTTGGCTTCATTTGTAATTTGCCAACTTCTTGAAGTTTATGTTTAGATAATTGATTCTTAGCCCTTTTCTTATATATATGCATTCATTCAAAGCTATCCATTGCCCTGCAAGCACAGTCTTAGCCATGTCCTGTAAGTTCTGACATTTGTGTTTTTATTGTCATTCAGTTCAAAATATATTCTAGTATCTGTTGTGATTCCTTTTTCGACTAATGGTTCATTCAGGGATATACTGCTTACTTTCCAAATATTCAGGTCTTTAAAAATCATCTATTTGCTTTTAGTTTCTGGTTTAAATTCACCATAGTAAGAACTTGATATGATTTCACATCATAGAGATTTGTAGACTTGTTGCTCAACATGTAGTCAGGATTGGTAAATGCTCCATGTCTACACTGAGGGACATGCATTTTTTTTTTTTGCTGGGTGCACAGGTCTATGTAGATTTGTCAGATCACAGTTATTAACTGTCATCTTCAGGTCTTCTACTAATTCATTTGTTTTGTCAGCAGATCAAAGGGAGAGATGTAGCCATTATCTCTTTAATTATGGATTTATCTATTTATCTTCCTATTTCTGTCAGTTCTTGGTTTTTTTTTTTTTTTTTTTTTTTTTTTTTTTATTTTATTTTTTTATTGGTGTTCAATTTACTAACATACAGAATAACACCCAGTGCCCGTCACCCATTCACTCCCACCCCCCGCCCTCCTCCCCTTCTACCACCCCTAGTTCGTTTCCCAGAGTTAGCAGTCTTTACGTTCTGTCTCCCTTTCTGATATTTCCCACACATTTCTTCTCCCTTCCCTTATTTTCCCTTTCACTATTATTTATATTCCCCAAATGAATGAGAACATATAATGTTTGTCCTTCTCCGACTGACTTACTTCACTCAGCATAATACCCTCCAGTTCCATCCACGTTGAAGCAAATGGTGGGTATTTGTCATTTCTAATAGCTGAGTAATATTCCATTGTATACATAAACCACATCTTCTTTATCCATTCATCTTTCGTTGGACACCGAGGCTCCTTCCACAGTTTGGCTATAGTGGCCATTGCTGCTAGAAACATCGGGGTGCAGGTGTCCCGGCGTTTCATTGCATTTGTATCTTTGGGGTAAATCCCCAACAGTGCAATTGCTGGGTCGTAGGGCAGGTCTATTTTTAACTGTTTGAGGAACCTCCACACAGTTTTCCAGAGTGGCTGCACCAGTTCACATTCCCACCAACAGTGTAGGAGGGTTCCCTTTTCTCCGCATCCTCTCCAACATTTGTTGTTTCCTGCCTTGTTAATTTTCCCCATTCTCACTGGTGTGAGATGGTATCTCATTGTAGTTTTGATTTGTATTTCCCTGATGGCAAGTGATGCAGAGCATTTTCTCATATGCATGTTGGCCATGTCTATGTCTTCCTCTGTGAGATTTCTGTTCATGTCTTTTGCCCATTTCATGATTGGATTGTTTGTTTCTTTGGTGTTGAGTTTAATAAGTTCTTTATAGATCTTGGAAACTAGCCCTTTATCTGATATGTCATTTGCAAATATCTTCTCCCATTCTGTAGGTTGTCTTTGAGTTTTGTTGACTGTATCCTTTGCTGTGCAAAAGCTTCTTATCTTGATGAAGTCCCAATAGTTCATTTTTGCTTTTGTTTCTTTTGCCTTTGTGGATGTATCTTGCAAGAAGTTACTATGGCCGAGTTCAAAAAGGGTGTTGCCTGTGTTCTTCTCTAGGATTTTGATGGAATCTTGTCTCACATTTAGATCTTTCATCCATTTTGAGTTTATCTTTGTGTATGGTGAAAGAGAGTGGTCTAGTTTCATTCTTCTGCATGTGGATGTCCAATTTTCCCAGCACCATTTATTGAAGAGACTGTCTTTCTTCCAATGGATAGTCTTTCCTCCTTTATCGAATATTAGTTGCCCATAAAGTTCAGGGTCCACTTCTGGATTCTCTATTCTGTTCCACTGATCTATGTGTCTGTTTTTGTGCCAGTACCACACTGTCTTGATGACCACAGCTTTGTAGTACAACCTGAAATCTGGCATTGTGATGCCCCCAGATATGGTTTTCTTTTTTAAAATTCCCCTGGCTATTCGGGGTCTTTTCTGATTCCACACAAATCTTAAAATAATTTGTTCTAACTCTCTGAAGAAAGTCCATGGTATTTTGATAGGGATTGCATTAAACGTGTATATTGCCCTGGGTAACATTGACATTTTCACAATATTAATTCTGCCAATCCATGAGCATGGAATATTTTTCCATCTCTTTGTGTCTTCCTCAATTTCTTTCAGAAGTGTTCTATAGTTTTGAGGGTATAGATCCTTTACCTCTTTGGTTAGGTTTATTCCTAGGTATCTTATGCTTTTGGGTGCAATTGTAAATGGGATTGACTCCTTAATTTCTCTTTCTTCAGTCTCATTGTTAGTGTATAGAAATGCCACTGACTTCTGGGCATTGATTTTGTATCCTGCCACGCTACCGAATTGCTGTATGAGTTCTAGCAATCTTGGGGTGGAGACTTTTGGGTTTTCTATGTAGAGTATCATGTCATCGGCGAAGAGAGAGAGTTTGACTTCTTCTTTGCCAATTTGAATGCCTTTAATGTCTTTTTGTTGTCTGATTGCTGAGGCTAGGACTTCCAGTACTATGTTGAATAGCAGTGGTGAGAGTGGACATCCCTGTCTTGTTCCTGATCTTAGGGGAAAGGCTCCCAGTGCTTCCCCATTGAGAATGATATTTGCTGTGGGCTTTTCATAGATGGCTTTTAAGATGTCGAGGAATGTTCCCTCTATCCCTACACTCTGAAGAGTTTTAATCAGGAATGGATGCTGTATTTTGTCAAATGCTTTCTCTGCATCCAATGAGAGGATCATATGGTTCTTGGTTTTTCTCTTGCTGATATGATGAATCACATTGATTGTTTTACGGGTGTTGAACCAGCCTTGTGTCCCAGGGATAAATCCTACTTGGTCATGGTGAATAATTTTCTTAATGTACTGTTGGATCCTATTGGCCAGTATCTTGTTGAGAATTTTTGCATCCATGTTCATCAGGGATATTGGTCTGTAATTCTCCTTTTTGGCGGGGTCTTTGTCTGGCTTTGGAATTAAGGTGATGCTGGCTTCATAGAACGAATTTGGAAGTACTCCATCTCTTTCTATCTTTCCAAACAGCTTTAGGAGAATAGGTATGATTTCTTCTTTAAACGTTTGATAAAATTCTCCTGGGAAGCCATCTGGCCCTGGACTCTTGTGTCTTGGGAGGTTTTTGATGACTGCTTCAATTTCCTCCCTGGTTATTGGCCTGTTCAGGTTTTCTATTTCTTCCTGTTCCAGTTTTGGTAGTTTGTGGCTTTCCAGGAATGCGTCCATTTCTTCTAGATTGCCTAATTTATTGGCGTATAGCTGTTCATAATATGTTTTTAAAATCGTTTGTATTTCCTTGGTGTTGGTAGTGATCTCTCCTTTCTCATTCATGATTTTATTAATTTGAGTCTTCTCTCTCTTCTTTTTAATAAGGCTGGCTAATGGTTTATCTATCTTATTAATTCTTTCAAAGAACCAACTCCTGGTTCTGTTGATCTGTTCCACAGTTCTTCTGGTCTCGATTTCGTTGAGTTCTGCTCGAATCTTTATTAACTCCCTTCTTCTCTTGGGTGTAGGATCTATTTGCTGTTTTTTCTCTAGCTCCTTTATGTGTAAGGTTAGCTTTTGTATTTGAGTTCTTTCCAGTTCTTGGTTTATTTTGAAGCTATGTTATTGGTTGCACATGGAGTTTAAGTGGCAATACACCTTACTTATAGTTGAAACCCTTTCAAAAATATGAAAAATCCCTGTTTATTGCAGTGTTTCTTGCCTCAAAGAATGACACTGATTAATCCACGGATGAAGTATCTTCCTTCACAGTGCCTTTTGATGAGCAGAAATTGTGAATTCTGAAATCCATTACATCAGTCTTTTATAGTCAGTGTTTTTTGCCTTCTATCCATAAAATCTTAGCAAATCCCAAGCCACCAAGATAGCACCTGTGTCTTCTTCCAGATTTTTTATGGCTCTGTCTTTATGGACAGGTCTCTGATTCGTACATATTGGTTTTGTGTATAGGATGGAATGTAGGGGTCAAAATTCATTTTCTGCCAAATAAGTAGTCAATTGGTCTGGTCGCCTTGATGACCTGAATTGCCTTGATTGGAAGTCCATTGATTGTGTACGTGTGGGTCCATCTCTGGGCTCCTGTCTACTTCGTTAGTCTCCTTTTACATGGTCGTGTCAAGGCCACATTGTCTTGATTGCTGCAGCTTTACAGAGAGTCTTGAAATCAGCTAGCCTATATCTTCTAACTTTGTTCTATTTTTTCCAAATGATTTAAAACTTGCAAATGATAGTTTTCTGTAAAATAAGTCAACACTGTCATCATGGCTTTTTATTTCATCTTGTCAAGTCCACATCTTTATGATTGAAGTAGCTTTTTTTTTTTTCTAAATTAAAGAACTACTGTTATAAGAGGAACAGCCCTTATTTATCTTGACGACAGCATGCTGGAGCGACAGGGAGTGAATGAAGGGTCTCGAAATCTAGAATATATTCCCAGAAGGCCTTTAACTTATCAGGATGTTTGGGGTCAGCACACTCTTTCCCATTTATTCAATGGAAATATGCTGATCAGAATTATCAAAAAGGCAGATAGAAAAAGTTACACAAATACACTTTTAGAATTAAACACTTGTACTATCAGTGGTTTATTAGTAGAATTCCTTCTGTAAAAGCTCTAGAACAGCTTTCTACCATGAACTTATAAAACAGGTGCCAAGTCTTTGTTAATATGAACTGCTGTTATCCATGTGGTCCCAAACTTATTACCCAGGCTTCTGGTATTGTGAAGTGTGGCTTTACTGTAACAGCTGACAGTCTCTGAAGTGAGCCACACACGGCCTTTCTCAGGTGTGAGGAGCAGGAGGGCTGTGTGTGGCCAGTGCCTGACCTGACCCACACTGCTTCAACAATCACGGCAAGAATTGTTTCTCTTCCTTCGGGCTGCAGTCTGTAACTTCTATCACCAGCAGCTCTTGCCAAAATTAACTGACTTTGTGTGTGTGTGTGTGTGTGTGTGTAGATGCTGAAAACATGAGCCATTTTGTAGGGGTCACTCAGAAGACAACAGCCAATATTCCCAGAAACGGAGTGGTCAGGTTTCCTTAAAAAATGTGCAGAGATTGTGTTTCTGGCAGTGAGGGCTCAAGTTAAAAGCAAACAAAAATACCACAGAACATAAAACAATTTGTTTTTTTGAAGGATTTGTAATTCTGAATTTGGATCCAGTTCTCTTAAATACATATTGAACTTCTCATTGAATATAGCTCTTTAGAAAAAATTTATTAATACAGAATCTTCATTTGTAGCTATTCAAGGAATTTGAATGATAAAGCCTTTATTAATTACCTCTGAATTAACTCTGTGGGGGCAATTTGGCAACAAATAGTGATCAGAGTACAAAGAGTAGCTTCATGAAAGTCACCTGAAATAATCCAACTGGCTGATGGATGAAACCTATGTTAGATGGGTCTACGCTGCACTCCGTGTTGTTTCCAACAGTGCCTTTCTCTGTGCCCGGGATGTAATGATGGCTTAGTCTGGGGGAAGTCTGTGTGGGGATGGCAGGGATAAGTCCCAGCCTGGTCCCAGATGTGTCTGGGTCTCTATGGGTTCCCGAATACCTGTCTAAGCACTGTGGGAGACTCTGGCACTCTACATAAGGGGTTTGAGTTCAGGTGGGGGGAATCAGTTGAGAACAAAAGTGTATCCTTTATCTGAGTACAGAATTCTGAGAGTACAGATGCATGGTTGGGTTTATCAAGGAAGGCTTCTCAGGGACGCCAAGGACACTGCTTCACTTCATTGGCCAGATCACCTCATCTGGCCCCCTCAGTGAGTCCACTGTTCCTTGAACTTCTGTTTGTGGGCAGAACGGGACTTGATGTGGAACAGGGGAGAGGAAAAGGGACATTCTAGTGATTGGGAGAGTTAGGAAGTTCACCAGGGCGGGCTGTGTCAGTGCCCCAGGCATGGCTCTTATCTATGTGTTCTTTTTTCCTTTTCTAACGTTTTTCCCTCCAAGGATTTCAGAAATCTTTGCGGAGGACTAGGGAGAGTTGGCATGAGGGCTTACTTATCTGATATGATGGCCTGGTGTCTTTCCCTCTGGATTCCATTCCTTCATTCCTCTTTCTCTCTCAGAGGAAATGCCAAGGCCAGTTTGGTTCCTCATTCCCTCCTTTTTTTCTCATTAATCACACTTTTTAGATTGGTGTTATATGCTAGGCTTTGGGAATGCTCACATAAGCAAGGCATAGATAGCCCCGCCTCTGAAAGCAAGCCCAGCCCAAGAAAAAAAAATGACACCCGTGGGCATACAGTTGCTGGATCAGTGACCATGGGAGGAACACGTGGTCAGCTGCAGCCCAGGGCAGGGGGAGCCAAGCCATGCCCCCTGTGGGGGACAGACGCCCCCCTTCTGGGGCCCACAAGATGAGACTGAGGCTCACAGGAGGAGCCTGATCCAATGAGCCAGCCACATCCCTAAAGACGCGGTTCACATGATTCACCCTTGAGGCCAGGAGGGATCCTTGGAGCAGTGCTGGGGTGCATCATGGACCCTCCCCCCTTGAAAAAAGAAAGGAGGAAAGAGGACCGCTGCTCTTTTAATAAAAGCTTTTGCCAGAGAAACATTTCTGCAGCTTACGTTTTGTGGGTTCAGCCTTCTGTTGCAAGATGAGATACTTGTGGCTTTCTGGTCAGTTTATGTGATTGTTGTGTGCTGTGTCCTCTGTTTAAGGCTGTTGTCTCAGGAAAGGGATGCATACCTGCTTCACACCTGCTGTGGGAGAAGTGGGGCTGGACACCTCACACTTCACCATCCTGCTTCCCGTGGTGCCCCACACACCTTATTTTGTGCATGTTCTGGACAAGGACATAAGGCTTGAGTCTGTATCGGTCTGACTCACATATGGAGGAGGCAGTAGAATTGGGGTTAAAATCCCATTTCTGTCTGACCCAAGAGCCCAGGAGATTCCATTGCATTATACTCTTTCCCTAGAGAAAAGACAAACTCTTGTCCTTAGATCAAATAGGAATTTGCCTCGTCAACTGAAGATCTGATAAAACCAGAGGAGAGGCATAGGAATAGGGTCCTTCATGCAGCAGCAGGAGTGGAGTTAGTGTGGACAGACGCATAGGCGCCCAGAAGGCCTGGGTCACTGGGTGGATGTCACTCTGATGATGCTTTCACACCTCAGAATTGATAGAGGAAAAAAATGTGGCAGCAAGCTCTGTGGGCCTTTTTTTTTTTGTTTTCCTTTTTCCTGTTTTAGTCTCAAATGTGGACATTGCCCCATAGCTATTTCATGAAGCTGCCGAACAGCAAAATGGCTGCAAACACTGTCCGGGGCTCGTGTCAGTTCTGGCACTAATCCCAACACCAGGGCAAGCCGGTGATTTTGGGCATGTCTGCTGAGATCAAATTGCAAAACTGCTACCCAGATATCTGCGACTTTGGCATTTCAGTTCTGCCCTGAAGATGCATGGGATGCACTCAAATTACAGCTTCGTTCCAAAAAGAATAGAAGACATTTTGAAGGAACTGCCTGCTAACTTCTCACATACCAGCATGCCAGTTCCGCCGCCCCGGGAACCCCGAGCTGTCCTGTTCATTGTATATCCCCAGCGATCAGAACCATGCCCAGCTCACTGTAGGAGCTCAGTAGTGACAGCAAGGACAATGGGTGGTGACCTTGGGGGGGCTGTGAGCACCGTACCGTGGACCCCCATCCCTGTCAGTCTAGGGCAGGATCCTTTCTGAGCCCTTGAAATCAGTGGTGGGGACACTCATAGTGATAATGATGTTGGTGACCAGAGCAGCCACCATGTGCCAGGTGCTGGCTTAGGCACTTTGCATAGAGGGTCTCATTTCCTCTGAATTTAACCATAGTGACATAGCAGGGCAGGTCATCTTGACACTCCTTCCTTTGCTAGTAAGGAAATGGAGGCTCAGCAAGGTTGGGACTTTGAACTAGTAGCTGATGTTCTGGCCTCACATTTCACTGAGAAAACAGAACTGGCCAGACAGAAGCGTCCTCAAACCCTTGCCACTAAATACACTGGCCTTTCTGTGTCTTCCTGCCTTCTCCAGATCCTACCTCCTGCTGCCTCTGGAAATTCTCCTCTGCTCATCTCCTCCAGCCAGCTTCCGCCATCCCTCCCCCGCAGCTGAGGGGCTTCTCAGAGGCGCCCCTGTGCCTTTGGGCTGTGTCTCCCTCCTCCTCCCTGCTCCTGGGAGCTGCACCCTCCTGGATCGCCCCCGCTTCCCTGGCTGTTCCAGCTCATTCTTGCACTGGCCTCTCTCCTTTGGCTCTGCTCCACGTACTGACCGGCTCTGGTCCTTATCCTGGACCTGCGTTCTGCTCTGTCTTCCCTCTGGCAACTCACTCCCTCCTGGGCTGGAAGCAGAGCCTCTTCTCCCCTAACTGCCTAGTTTAGTTCCAGCTTTGCCTGGAAGCGTGCCTTTTTCTCTGAACTCACCCACCTCACTTCTCCTCTACCCACTGCTTCTCTCTGCCTACTCCATCTGAGTGGCAGCACCCAGCTGCCTTGGAGGTGGCACTTCCCTCCTGCCCCACATAACTCACCTGCAGGGCCTGCTGGTTCTTCTCTAGAATCGTCCTCAAGCCACTGGTTCATTCCCTTCTGCCATCACACCGGGCCGCACTGCCCCTGGGGCTGACTCGTTCCCTTCTTAGTTTTTGTCTGCTATCCTCCATTGGTAGCACCAGTGCTGTCTACAATTTCTAACAGTGCCATGTTCCCCACCTCTCAGGCACTGTCTCAGACCATGTACGGTCCCCAGTGAGACCCAATGTGTCTGTGCTCTGTAGGCAGGAGCACTGGAGCACAGAGCATTTAATTAAATTTGCCCCAGGTGAAGGGTGGGATGAGAACTCAGGCATTCAGGCTCTGTGGCTTGTGCTCCTGGCCTCTGTGCCATACCACCTCCCAGAAAGTCAATCCTGTAGCTCCCGGGCTCCTTGCTGGGCCTGAAAGCACTGAGCCACCCTCCTGGTGGCCTCCCACCATCTTCTGTCCCCCAACACCAGATGTTATCCTTAAGCACTTCACATCCACCATAGCACCTTTGCACCAGTTAGCTCTCTGCCTGGAAGCCTTATCCACTGGTTCCTCATGGGGCCACATCCTTCTGAGCATTTGACTCCCAGCCTGTAGGTCATCCCAGTGAGGCCTCTTTTTTTTTTTTTAAGATTTTATTTATTTATTCATGAGAGACACACAGAGAGAGGCATAGACATAGGAAAAGGGAGGAGAAGCAGGCTCCATGCAGGGAGCCTGATGTGGGACTCGATCCCAGGACTTCAGGATCACGCCCTGGGCCGAAGGCAGATGCTCAACCACTGAGCCACCCAGGCATCCCTCAGTGAGGCCTCTCAATCTTGTAAATTAGCCATTTCCTCTTTGTTAAACATCACCTTCCAGTGTTATTATCAATTATTGCTGTCTTACTTTACCTTTGTGTTTGGGTAAGGCTCATTGTTCACCATAATACCACACTTATGCTGGAATGCAAGCCCCATGAGGGCAAGGCATTGCGATTTCCCTGTATCCCAAAACCTGTGTCAATACCAAGATCAGAGAGACATTTGGTGAATGAATGAGTGAATGAATGAGCACCTGGCATCACTTAAAGCCAAGTGCTTTTGAGCCCACAGATTTTCCCACCATACTGTATGCCTCTGCTTGTTCATTCTAGCTTCAGCCCCTTATGCAAGCATCCCTGCCTCCGAGAGTGCTCCAACATGTCTGCACTTTATTGTAGGTGATCCGAGATGTCTACAGTGGCTGCAGTGGGCCGGCGGATTCAGAAGGCCCACCCCCATCAAGCTCCCCAGTGCACAAGACAGAGCTGGAGAAGGTAAGTGCGTCTTTCTTCCCAGGAATGCTTTAGGCCTCCCTCAAAATTTTGATAACATTCTCTGGGAATTTTTGCACTGAGAGTTGGAGAAAAAATTGCAATCCTGCTGATTCTGCATTTCAAGTTCATGCTCTATATGAAGCTTGACTTAGTCATTTTACAGACTATGTGTTTGGTTTGATCATCCCCAGCTTTAGATACAAAAGTGAGTTTAAAAGTGTGAAAGGATTTTAGGTGTGTAGGTTACTTAGCCATCATGGGGCAGAGTGGAACTCCACACGTTGGTCTCTGTATGTCTGGAATACAATAGGCACTGCCTAAGCAAGATCCCAAAGGTTTATTCCCAACAGACCAGAATACGTTCCCTGTCCCTTTCTGTTCTGTATTCATTTTGCTTGTTGGAAGACACAACGAGATCCCAGTGGTGGGGATAGAGGGCTGGCCTTTCTTGCTAGGATTGTGTAAACCCATCACTGCTGTGTGCCATGCCTGGCCTTCTCCAACCATGCTTTCTATGTCTGTGTGCACCAGTCTCATTTTTGTGGAGGTCATGTGGGTTCTGTGGGCTTCTGTGGACCAGGAGCCTTCTGAGTCCTCTCTGTCTCATTCTTGCCTCTGTGAACAGATCCTTTTTGTCTATTCTTGTTTTAGCCTGAGTTTTCCAAGGAAGCAGATCTGACAGGGTGTGTGTGTGTGTGTGTGTGTTATCAAGTACATATAAAGTTTAAATGTAAAATGTTATATATGTTGTATGTAAACATGTACACAGATACACAGAAGTACATGCATATATACATACAAAGAGATTTATTATAAGGAATTGGCATATGTGATTATGGGGGCTAGAAAGTCCAAAATCTACAGTGTGGGTCTGTGGGCTGGAGACCTGGGGGAGCCAGTGGTGCAGATGAAGGCAGCCTTCTGGAGAATCCCTTCTTGCTGGGGAAGGTGGACTTGTTGTTCTATGTGGGCCTTCAACTGATGGGGTGAGGCCCACCCACACTGTCATGGACAGTCTGCTTACTCACAGTCCACTGACTTCAGTGTTAGTCTCATCCACCAGCCTCTTTCACATGGATGGACACATTAAATTAAGCTCGCAGGCCTCACCCAGACATTGTGACACAGCAGGCCCATTCATTTTTCTCCTGATTTCTTTTTTTTTTAAATATTTTATTTATTTATTCATGAGAGATACAGAGAGAGGGGCAGAGACACAGGCAGAGGGAGAAGCAGGCTCCCTGAGGGGAGCTGGACATGGGACTCAATCCCAGGACTCTGGAATCATGACCTGGGCCAAAGGCAGATGCTCAACCACTGAGCCACCCAGGCATCCCTTTTCTCTTGATTTCAAAACCAATGCCTGCTCACTGTAGAAACTCAGAAAGTCTAGAGAAAGAAACAGGAGGAAAGAAGTCCCTCATGAGTCCACTGCACAGAGGAGGCAGCTCCCCACAACACTGCGTGTTAAATCAGCTTGAGTGGTCTGATGCATCAATTGCTTACACTGCCTTTCCATCTGTTACCCGTATGCTATTAGCAATGTTCCAGGCTTTTGAAAACTCGTAATAAGGAGCAGGCACTTCTGCATTTTCAGCAGGTGTGTAACACCAGATCCATGCGCCTCTACTATTGTTTGGGTCTGTACCCATCACCCCCGTCCTGTCCTCTCCCTTCGGACAGCATGGTCCTTGGTGTCTCGCACACGAGACTTTGCTGTGTCTCTGTTAGCTAAGAAGAGATTCCCAGAAGCTGGGTTACTAGACCAAACAGTGGAAATATTCTTACAATTTTGATTCATATTTTAAACATATCACTTTCCAGACAGGCTGCTCCCAAACCCTGTGCTATTGACAGTGTGTCAGAGCTCCCATTCCCCATGGGCAGTGGCTGTTCTCTCTGACTACCCTGTTAGCACCTGGCCAGACCTGCCAACCCAGACCCCAGTCTCCTGGCCCAAGAGCTGGGGCAGTGGTGGCCTTTGGTTATTCTTTCACTGGGACTCGGCACACTATAGGCTCCCACTAGAGCCTGCAGCTCTTCCCCGTGCCACTGTGGGATCACAAACCCCTGCCTGCCATCCTTGGACAATACCACTCGGACCCCTCATGAGTGGATAATGGGGCATGTTCCCTGGTGCCCTGGCATCGTGCAGATAGTCCATTGGTCTCTAGTTGGCCAAGCTCTGTGCCTTTGGGCTGTGATGTGTGGGACCAGGAGGGTTTGTCCAAGCTCATGTCCTCCACTGTGATGCCACAGTTCTCCCCCAGAATGGAGGATTCCAGCTCTAAGCAACATCTCTTCTCCAGTTGCCAGCTCAGAATCCTAGTCATGGTTCCTACAATCAGATACCAGGGCTAAACTATTGTAGGTACTCCGGTGCGCCCTGGGGCAGTTTTGACAGTGGCCTGTCTGCATATGTTCGGAGTGTGTCTGTTATGGTCAGATATCTGACCTCACCCAATTATTGGCCGGCGACAGGGAAAGTTGAGCAGGTGATGGGCTCTTTCCTTCTGGAAGGATGACATGGCTTGGTGAAGGGAATATTTTTTTTGTAATCTTAATATTTTTTCAAAATTACTTGCAAGAAAAAGTGATTTGGATGAGATGGAGCAGGGGCCAGAGTGTGTGTTAGTAGTGCCCCAGTGAGTCTGCCCTTCGTTCCTCTGCTGTTTCTGAAGCTGAGTAGTGAGCCGGCTGGCAGCCTGTCTGTGCTTGAACCCTGGCCTCTGTACATGGTCGTGGACTCAACCACACTTCCTTTCACCTCAGAGATCACTTTGTACTGATCCCTTGGCCAGTGTGACCCACTGTGAGAATAACTTAATCCTTTTTACCCTCGCAGAAACTGTCTTCTGAGAGACCCAGCTCCGATGGAGAGGGTGTTACAGAAAATGGCATCACTGTGTGTAATGGAAAAGAACAAGGTGAGTTCTGCTCATGCCCAAAACACAAAAACAAAAGTAAGAAAAGAAAATATAAAATGTGTCCAGCTCTATGGACTTTGTGTGACAAGTTTCCTTGGAAGTTCAGTGATGTAGTTGGCATCACCCGGTGTCATATGCTGGAAGCACAGAGAAACCCCTTTGGTTGATGGGAACTCCGCGTGTCTTAACCTGCCGTCCTACTGAACCCTGGCCCAGGTGTGCCCTGTTTATATTTTAACTTCCAGGCCTCTGGCAGCTTATTTCCTTACCTGATTTATCACTGAGAGAAATTTGCTGTGAGGAGGTGGATGAGTGGGATGGGAAGCCTGCATGCCCACCCCATGCCACCTTTGCTCAGCCCCAGAGCCCAGGCAAGCCTTCCTGCTGTCAGAGGCCACTTGCCAGTGTCCCGTCTGTGAAACGAGGAGGCCAGCCTCACAGGTTTGCAATCTTTTTAAAAATGATGTTCTGAAATGTCTTTATTCACTTTCATTTAAAAATGACTTGTTAAAGTTGTGGTTAAATACACGTTAACATACAGTTCGCATTCTCAGTCACTTTGTGTCCAGTTCAGCACTGTTAGGGATGTTCACAATGTTGGGCAGCTGTCCCATCGTCCAGCTCCAGAGCTCTTTTCATCTTGTAAAACTGGCAGTCTGTGCCCATAAACACTAGCTCCCTCGACCCCTCCTCAGCCCGTGGCGCCCTCCACTCTACCTCCTGTCTCTATGAATCTGAGGACTCAAGGAAGCTCATATGAGCGCAGTCTTACAGCATTTGTCCCTTTGTGACCGGCTTGTTTCACTCAGCACAGCATCCTCAAGGTCTGTCCACATGGTGTTGGGTATCAGAATGTCCTTCCTTTTAAGACTGAATAGCATTCCGTCTTCTGGATGGACCACATCGCGTTAATCCACCCATCCTGTGGACCCTTGGGCTCTTCCATGTTTTGGCTACTGTGAATGATGCTGCTGTGAACATGAGCATTTGGATTTTGAATTCTTTTTTCTAAGTCAGCTTTACGAGGCATATATGTCCAGTAAAATCCACACTTCTTGGCACACAGTTCTTTGAGCTTTGGCAGACACAGGAGTGTAACCCTCACCACAGTCCAGATGTGGGACATTTCCATTACCCCAAAATGTCCCCCATACCCCTGGTAGCACCCACTCTGTTTTCTATCCTTTACAGAATGTCTTGGACATGGAATCAGACAGTCTGTGGCCTTTGGGTCTGGCTGCTTTCCCCGGCATGGTGCACGTGAGATGTACCCACATTGTAGTGTGAGTCAGGAGTCTGTTCCTTTATGTGGCCAGGCTGCTTTCCTGGGTGCAGATGGGCCACAGTTTAGGTATCCCCTCACCTACTGAAGGACAGCTGGGTGTTTCCAGGTTTAAGCAGTAGTGCATACAGCTGTTCTAGACACTCAACAGGATTTGCATGAACGTGTATCTCGTTTCTCTTGGATAAATATCTAGGGGTGGAATTTGAGGGCCATGGGTGTTCTCACCACCTTGCTAATGTCATTTTGTTTTATTCTTTTATTCTGGTCATTTTAATGGGCATATAGTGCTCTGTAATGGTGGCTTTAACTTGTATTTTCCTAAAGACTAAGGATCTTGAACCTTTTTTAATGTGCTTTTTTTTTTGCCAACCATATATCATCTGATGAAATGTCTACCCAAATCTTTGCCCCTATTTTTATTGGATTTTGTTCATATTTACTGACTTCTGAGAGTTTTTTATATATTTTGAGTCCAAGTCCTGTATCAACGTGTTTTGCATATAGCTTATCCTGGTCCGTGGCTTGGCTTTCACTTTCCTTCCCAGTGTGTGGGCTGAGAGGAGGGTGGGATTTGTGGGTCATGGGGAAGATTCTTTGTGCAGAGCCAACAGCCTGTGTGCTCCTGGCCCTGTGACCTCGGCTTCCGAGGGGAGCGGTCTGCCCACTCAGCTCATCTGCGCTCCCTCGCCAGAATAGAGCAGGCCCCTCCCAGCTCTGAAGTGAGGCCCCCTTCCACCAAACAGCAACCCAGACCATAGAATCTTGAAAGGCAAATAACCAAGACTATTGTGTTATTACAAGGTTCATGCCAAAAGGTCACGACCTCTGCCTTTGCCCATGTGATTCTCTAACTGCGTCTCGTCCGAGTGCAATTTCAGCAATCTCTGTCAGAAGTCACTCAGGGGAAGGCATCGTGTGTGTCTTCTATGGGCTTTGATTAGGTGTAATCAAAGCCAGGAGAGCTAAGTTTTGCTCTGAATCAGAATAACCTGCAATCTCAGGTTCCTACTCAGATGCTGGGGTGCAGCAGCCATGGCTCTTTGGTTGGGTCTCTTTCCTCTTTTGGTCCCTATTGGAAATCAGGTTCACAGGATGATACGAATGGATGTATGCATTGGAGAATACACCTGTATCTAAAATCCTTCTGCTTCCTTTTCACAAGGAAGGTGACCTGGATTCAAAATTGTTCTGCTTTGCGTGTAGCAGACACTCCCTGAGTGGTTGCTGAAGGAGGCCAATAGTTTAAATTCCTCCTGGCTTCTGCCTTAGCATCTATTCCTGCTGCTCACACTAGAGCTTTTTGCAGTTGAGAGATTTCAGCACAGCTCCCCTTATCCCAGCCATACCATGGCTCAGAGACTCTGCTGGCCAGAGGGATGGGTCCGCGCTGATGATAGTTATGGCTTTAAAAATGCCAGGAGTTAGCTTTGCTTTGGTGGCCTGTCCCTCACTGCCCACCGTGCGCTCACAGTGTGTGCTGTTTGGACTCCTGGGGCTTTCCTGCCCTCTGACTTCAGTTGAGAGTTCTGAGTTTCGGGAGTTTCTTCATGATTTGTTGCATGGGCCAGATTCTGCTTTTGTGTAGTAAATAGCGTCAACATAGTCTCACATTCCTCCATACTTTGGGTTTTTCTTCCAAGGAGTCTCATACTTCCGCTTTTGCAAAAAATTAATCAGTGGTCCTTCAAGGAATTAAAAGTATGATCTCTTTTCTTTGTAGTCAGGCTCCAGCAGGGGCTTTCCAAATAGGAGCAACTGCTAGTAGAGTTGGAAGTAAACGTAACCTTGAGCCGTGAGCTGTGAAGAAGTGGTCCGCCTGCCCCCTGAGCTCTGCAAAAGGGGGCCTCCAGGGAATGCTGGGAACACCTTCCTTTCAGAGCTTAGCCTGAACGGGACTATGGTCACAGATGGTCTCGAGGCTCTTTCAGAAAAGCTAAGAGGGACCGTCCACGGCAGCTTTCACTTCTGGCATGGCCACGCTGAAAGCACAACGACACAGCCATCCAAACGGCAGATCCCCATGTCTGGGGGCAACTGGGGGGAATGTGCCTTCCCACTAAGGTTAAGGCAGGTTCTTCATGCTTCGTTTGAAAAGAGAGGGTAGGTGGGTATTGGGAGACTGTAAGGGGCGCGAGTGGCCTTCTGCGCTCCATGCTTCTATATCACGTGAGGCCTTCACAAGACACAGGCTGGGCCCTTAAACATCAGATGTTTATTTCTCGCGGTACTGCCAGCTGGGAGCCCCAGATGGTGCTGCCATCAGAGCTGGTTGCTGGGGAGGCCTCTTCCTGGCCTGCGAATGGCCGCCTCCCTCTGTGTCCTCAGGTGGCCTTTCTTCTGCGTTCACAGCCTCTTAAAAAGGACACTAATCCTGCTGGATCAGGCCCCCACCCTTATGACCTCATGTGACCCCATCACCAAATATAGCCACATTGGGGTTAGGGCTTCAACATAGGGATTCCGAGGGCACTTCATTCAGTCTGGAACAAACACTGTGTTTACCCAGAAACTAGGCATAGCTTCTCTTCTGTCAGCTGTTGTTTCTAGAGAGAGAGACAGGCTGAAAATCAAGTGACTGAGCTCGTGATGGCCCCTAGTCTGCGGGGCTCAGGAGAGTGAGAGCAGATGGGGCAGGGGTGGATATGTGGGCCTGCACCTCGTGTTCTGCTGGTGGTGGCTGTGGCAGAGTGAGACTGGAAGAGAGAGGATGTTCCCCCACCCCCGCCATGAGGTAGAGCGAGTCATCTGTATCACAGGGGCTTTCAGAATGAGGCCCAGGGTTGTAATTCCATGTCCAAGGGCCCCTCTCTCTGACATTATCCTGTGGCTGTTTATGCTGTGTTCTTATGGTCATGGGCTAAGCAGGAGGGGAAGGAGTTCCTGCCTCATTATATTTTCTCAAGGGGCTGTGATGCTCTGTGGGTTATAGACTGGGAGGTGGGAGTCACCCTGGAGAGGGAGACACCAGGAGGGTTGTTGGGGCCCATGGAGCCCCTCTCCTGCCTACCCCACTCCATAGTGAAGCTGCACTTGACCCTCCTGGATGTCCCAGTGTTCTGTGTGGCCTGAGAAATGGCCTTTGCCCCTTGCCTCCACAAGGAGCCAGGCACATAATGGCCTCGGATGATGGGGATGAGTGACCTGTCCTTTTGCAGAGTTACTGTGGGAAGAAGGGTCTTGCCCCCAGGTCCTCCGTGCACACTCACGCACCATCTGATCTCGAGATTCCAAATGGGGGTCCAGAGTTGCCAGACCTTCCAGTTTCCCAAAGGAAGCCAGCAATCATCTTAAGGCACAATGTTTGTGAATTTGATATATTGGATGTGACTTCATAATTTAATGCTCTGCAGGCTAAAGCAGACCATGATGGGCTGAGAGTTCTGGAGAGGGCAGAGCTGCATGCATGTCTCAGGGACAGGCACGGGGCTGCTGGAGGGCTTCCTGGGGCTGGGGAAGACTGAGGTCCCCCTTTCCCTTCTCATCCCCTCCCTGAACTGGCCAGGGTGGGGCCACACTGCTTCTTTCTGTTCCTCAGACGTGTCCAGCTCCTTTCAGCCTCATAGCCTTTGTGTTGGCTGATGTCCTTCCTGCCCAGAAGGTTCTTCCTTGGGTTCTGCACAGCCGCTACCTTGTCACCCAGCTCCCAGCTCAAAATTCGGAAGGTTGCCCATTCGGAAGGTTCCCCCAACCGCCCAGTGCCTCTGCCGTGTCACCCACTATAGATCTCTGCACGGGCCTGGCTGCCATTGGACCTCCTCCGTGCATGCCTGTGCATGCATGCATGGGTACACATGTACACACACATGTGTATCTGCTCTTAGCCTACTCTAGAACATGCGTTCCCTCAGGATGCCTGTTTTCTGCTGTCCTCCTTTATGTTTACACTGATAGCTAGCACATAGCAGGTGCTCAAGCAATGAAAATTGAAGAAAATAGGACTGACTATGATTTATGCTTTATTATTATTGTCTTAGGTTATAGTCTGTAATTGAAATATACTTTCTCATTTTCATCATTTTCTTGACAGTTAAGAGGAAAAAGAGTTCCAAATCAGAGGCCAAGGGCACAGTGTCTAAAGTCACTGGGAAGAAGATCACCAAGATCATTGGCTTGGGGAAGAAAAAGCCATCAACAGATGAGCAGACCTCATCAGCAGAGGAGGATGTCCCCACTTGTGGTAAGACGGAGGGTGCTTGGGTATGAGCGGCGCTCATCCAGTGCATGGCCTCTTCTGGAGTTGCGTTTGCATCTGCTGGGCTCTTTCAAGACAGACTTGTGATCCTCAGAATGGCGGGAAATGTACTACATTTTTACTGCTTATTAATAAAAGATCTTGCAGGGGTTTGAAATGATCTCTGAGGTTCTTTCAAGATGAAAAACAAATTCTTTCTTTGATCCCATGAAGTTCTCCCAAATTCCTTTTAAACGTTTCTAAACTGGGACACATGCACAGGACTTGGTGAGCGAAGGAGGAGGTAGTGTGGAGCATAGCATGTGCATGGGGTGACAGCGCTTTCCCAGGGCTACACCGGTAGAACAAGCATCCTGGCGGGCTGCATGTCTCAAACCTCAATTTCAAGCAAGTACAGCCTGATGGACCATCCCATCATCAGCCCATCACCTGAAGTCCTTTCTGAGCAGGTGCCCCTGCCAGGACAGGGTGGGCACCCACGATGTGGCCCCGGCCCTCTCAGGGCTATCACTTGTGTGGCAGAGGCGGGTCTGAAGGAGGGATCACAGGGAGAGACATGCAGTGCCTCCTGGTGATGAAGAGGAGGAAAACCAGGGCAGCGGGAGCGTCTCCCAGGGACCCAAGTGAGGTGGAGGCATGGGCAGGGGGCTGCTGGGAAGTGGTGGTGGTTGTACAGACACCCATTTCCTCAGGCACCAAGCAGTCCTTTGCTGGAGAACAACACTCAAAGCCAGACCGCAGGGCTTTGGCCTCTATTAGGAATCGAGGTGGGCCTAGGTGCCCGTGCACTCCAGCGGCACGGCCAGTGTTCTGTCAGGGCAGGTCCTTGGTCTCTTCCTTCTGCACACTTGCTCTACTCACCCCTGTGTCTCAATGAGCACAAGTGTGCACCCTGTCTGCCCAAGGTATGGGGGCCTTATATGGGGGGATACACGGTCCCAAGTGCCCAAGTTGGCCATATAGACAAAGATAAATTAATCCAACAGCTGCCCTGTCCCAGGGTGTGAGCTATGCCAGGAGGACAACAGAAGAGTTAGCGCTACAGTGGAGGGGGTGGGTTACAGAGCTGGCTGGGTGCCAGAGCTTGCAGGAGCCAGGTGTGTGCTGCACCCTGAGGATAGGTCCAGGTGAGGTCCTAGCTCCCCCTGGCTGTGATGGTTGTGGTTCTAGGAAAATGCACACGTGAGACTTCAAGGCCTGGTAGAGTCATGTCCTTTGTCAAGCCTTGGCTACCCTGGGTGGTGATGCAGAAGTGTCTGTACAGGGGAAGCTGGCTGGGCAGACGGCGGGGAGGGCCTGGTGAAGTGGCCGCTTCTGGACTTTTGGGAGCAGAATGCTACCAAAAGGAGACCAAGGGCCCCTGCATCTGTCCCTAGTCAAATGGCAGTAGGTAGTAGTCCTAGAAGCAGGCTGACTGAAGCTCTTTCTGTTACCCTACATAAAAGAGAGAGTTTCACCTTGCTGATGTTATAGCAGAGTGGACGGGGCCCAGGCCCAGAGGGCTGAGGTTACAGCAGGGGAAATGGGACCCTAACTAAAGGGGCTAAGGTTACAGCAGAAGGGATGGGGCCTAGGCTTTGAGGGGCTGACATTACAGCAGACCACACAAGGCTCTAGCCTGGGGGGAGCAGAAGGAAGAACAGGAATTCATTGATGCCAGGGTGCTATTTTATCTCCGCCTCTGCCTTTCTTGGTGCCACAAAAGCCCTTGGTGGTGTGGGATTGTTTCTCCCTTGGGTTGGCCCTGGAGGGCAGTTAGGAATTATAAATGGAAACAGGAAATTATCCAACAAAGGGAACTGCTTTTTTAGCTTCATTTTTGTCTTTTTTTTTTTTTTTCTTTTTTGGTCTATTTATTTATTTGAGAGAGAGAGTGTGTGCGTGTGCAAGCGGGAGAGAGGGAGAGAAAATCTCAAGCAGACTCCCTGCTGAGCGTGGAGCCTGACACAGGCTACACTCTCCTGATCCTGAGGCCATGACCTGAGCAGAAACCAAGAGTCAGACACTCAACTGACTGAGCCACCCTGGCACCCCCCACCCCCAGTTTTTGTCTTTTAAACCGCTCTAGGTCAGCAGAAGAAGTAGAAACATTTGTGTGGAATGTGGGGAGACTCTGGGGTCCAGACCCCATTACAAACAGTGCACTGAGCCTGGGAGGCCGTGGCCTGCTCTAAGCTGCACAGCTGGGAGCAGCGGTGGTGGGGAAGCTGGCCCGCTGACCCAGCTCTGCCCCCGCCTTCCGCATCTGCCCGCTCATAACCCCTCATAAACAGCCTCACTGCTGGTGCTCGGGCACTGCAGGAAATCCTGTTGCTGGCACTTTCTTGGAAACATAGTTGGCTGCTCCGTGTGCAGGAAGGGGGAATCTGGGGGCTGTAATTACACGTGTGGATTTCCACCAAACTGCTCGGAGGACATTGTTTGTGTCTATTAAGAGAACTTCCTCTGTCCGTAAGATTTGAAATTGTCATCTAGATTTTCGCTGGGTCCCAGGGCCAGAGAAGGGATCTATAGAGAAAGGAATGGGGGAAATGACTATTCTCAATTATTTTGGTACAGCTGCAAAGTTGTAGGCAGAAAGTGTTAGCTAGCTAAGGGCCCAAGACTCTGACCATGCTGAGCTGTGGCCATGCAGCTGTTTGCCCCTGAGCGGAGGGGCCAGGCCAGAGGGGGGCGGGCTGCTAGAAGATCGCTCCCAGGAGCAACAGAGACCTGGGTTCAAGTTCAGATTTTCTGCGAAACGTAATTGGGCAGGTGCATAATAGAAACAGATGCATAATAAAAACCCGTGTGTTGGGGAGAGGTGGTAGGAGATGGTTTCTGCGGGCACCCCCACACTGGCGAGTGGGGAGGGGCAGTGAGTTCCCTGGCCAGCTGACAGGGTCAGCCCCGCAAGCCCCATAGCACTGCTTCTTCCTGCCCCGAACCCTGTGGTGATGCTGAGCGTTGGCTGGGTGAGCGCTGCACTCAGACATGTGCATGCTATGATTTGAGATGTGAGCCAGACCCATGAGCAAGGAAGGATCTTCTATTTGCCTTTCCCTGATGCTTACAAGCCTATGACCTCCATGGTTGTTGTCAGGAAACGCATGTCCTCTCCCCCGTCTGTGCCCCACTGGACCAGCACACTAGCCTCCTGATCGGCTGCCTTCTCTGCGCCCTCCAGGCAGGTGGGAGCTGGGAAAACAGTGTCCTGTGCTGCTGCTCAGTTCAGAGCTGCTGACGGTCTTGCCTCGGCCCAGTTCTGCAGCTTTCTCTCCTGCCTTCTGGGACAAGATGCAGAGCCACCTTGCACCCCAGCTGTGCCCCAGCACCCAGCACAGAGCCTGGCAGACAAGGGCAGTTCCACCAGTTCACTGAGAGAATGAATTACCTTAAGCAGATCGGATTACCTCCGTGAGCCTCAGGTCTTTCCTCTGTGAAATGGGCCTGTACCTACCTTGTTTTCCTAAGGAAATTAAAATAAAAATCTTGAACGCTAAACTCTGGGCTTAATAAGTCATAATTCATGCTCAGCAAATGGTTGCTGTCATTACTCATTTGTTCATCTGATGTGCTTGTTTTTAAAAACTTGAGCACACAGACCTATTCGAGGCAGCGTGAGGGCAGTGCTGGGTGCATGGCATGGGTAATAAGAAATACGGGAGCCGGGTGGAACGAGGTCTCTATGAGGCAGCATAACCTGAGCTAGTTTGAGGGCCTTGCTGGGTATTCCAGGGCCCCTTCTAGCTCGACTGTCCTGTGACTTTGTGACTTTCGCAGCAATAGTGTTTTTTTGTTTTGTTTTGTTTTTTAGTGGACGTACAGGGAAGCTGCCTACCTCTTACGTTGTATCACAGTCAGCCTCACAAAAAATCAGGCGACCTTCGATCGAGGAGGTAGAAAGTGTTCTTGGTATAAGTCACAGTGCTGGAGCATTGGCACCCTCATTCTTGGGCACAAGCCTGTTGGAGGACAGGCCCCTAAGGCGGTCAGGTGGGGTTCGGGCACCGGTGGGACTGGATTCAGCCGTTGGCAACATTGTCACCTCTGATACCCTCTCCCCACTTTCCCCAGTTGTTTCCTCCCAGCTGACCATAAATCGAGGCCTACCAAATGAAACCAGCCATCACGCTGGGCTGAGGCCTCTCAAGAGCAGGACCAGAGCCTGGCAGGCTGACACCACGTTTCCCACCCTACAGAGGGGAACTCAGTGGACACTTGGCCCCACTTCTGCCTGTTCTTCTGCAGCTGCTTGAACTTGAAAGCAGCTGGCACTGAGGCCAGAGACACCAGAGATCCTAACAGCTGAATGAGAGAGTGTTTGTGTCTTTCTAACCCCCTTCTGCCCTTGTGTTTGTTTAATCTCGGGCCTATAAAGTTACTTTTATAGCTCTAATGAAACCCTAAGCCTCTTACCATGGTTTTGCAAGAAATCTTAGAATTTGGAGCAAGAATAATCTCAAAAAGTCAAACTGACATTACCAAACTGTGAAGATCCAGTAACATCTCACATAACATGATGGTGGGATCCAGAAAGAAATCAAATTGCACTGAAATTGCCTCATGCAGTTGGTGGAACTGCCCCGGGTGGGCTGGTGAGCCTGGGTGGGCATAGGGCTCTCGCTGGGCTGGAGGACCCCTCTGTCCCCACTCGCCAGCAGCCTGGCTGCACTTTGGCACCACCTGGCGGTGGCTGTGTGCTCTGGCTGAAATACTCGGGCCCATTGGGATCCGTGTCCCCACCCACTCTGTCCGAGTGTCAGGGGCCATGGGAACCTGCCCTGTGACTCAGATGCCATTTCCCTGTGCTCCCTACCCAGAAGATACGAACTTTAGGCCACCCCTTTCAGAGAAGACCAAAGGGCAGCAGGCCTGGCAGCAGAAGCCAGTTACCATGGGCTTTCCTGTTTGTAGAAATGTGCTTCTCATCCACTGTCATTTTCTTATTTGCTTTTCCCTTTGAGGACTGAAAATAAATGTAGGAAGCTGTAAAAATATGGTAATTTCCTATATCACATCCTCAGTAAAAGGAGGATTTGTCCAATATAATCATTCCTTTTGTGACTCAAATGTCAAGAAATTCATAGCATTGGTGACTTTGGGCCAGGTTCATTCAGGGAAGGAAATATCATGAGAGTGCCTTGACCTGTTCCAGAGACGACCCCCGACCCCCACCCTCCCATTAGTGGAGCATGCTGGAAAACTGCCCCCCTCCACACTGCGGAGGGGTGCTCCTGAGCCAGAGTGCCCCCAAGTGCCGAGGTCTATAATAGAAAGTCACGTGCATGCTTAAAGGGAATGTGGTCACTGTTGTTAAGAAGTCAGCGCTGCTCTCAGGTCTTGCTGCTTAAATTTCTCTGTAAATATCCTAGCTTCTCACTTCCCCAGCACCTTGTGCATCAAGACCAGGGTCCTACTGTAGTTTCCGAGGTTCGTATATCCAGTTGTGGGATGTTTCAAGCCTTTGTTTCTCATGCTCCCTCTTCTCCAGGCCTATGGAAGAAGCCCCTGCCCCTTGATGAGGGCACCCCATCCCTGAACCACTCGGGCACAGGTGGGTCTCCCTCCTGCCAGCCCCAGTCACAGCATCTGCTGGTGCTCTGGAGCTCAGGACTTCCTTGTGAATTTGTTCCCTATCGTTATCGTGTCCACTAAGTTCCTGGAGATTAGTTGCATGCTGCCTGCTTCCTCTTAGATGCACCATCACATCTGGCTCAAGGTCCTGCATGTTGGCTCATGCTCAGCACACCAGTGGTGGGTACAGTTTAAGTCATCTCATAAACATCTAAAAAAGAGGGCTTTCCGTGTGTTTCTGTGCTTTCACATGGTACTGTGAGCCTAGCTGTCCGTGGTTCTGATGGCCACTATGTGGGTCAGATGTTATAGCTGCCTAGATGTTTTTAAGTAGAACATTCTTTCTTCTTCTTTTTTTTTTTTTTTAAGAATAAACATATGAGAACTATGCCATTTACAAATAGTATTTTATAGAATGAAAATAACCACTCTCTATTTGCTGTTGTCAACTTTTAAAAGAGCTTCAGGTCAGGCTTTGTCAGGTGGCCTGTAGTAGTCACAGGGGGAGTTCAGGAGTGACCCCTTCCTTCACAGAGGAGCCCTCTCAGCCTCTGACTGGACCCCAGCATCTCTTCCCCCTCCCTGCACCTCCCTCCTGAATGTACAAATACAAGGGACTTGGCTTCCAGACGCTTGAGCCTATGGGCTAACTTCTCCCCTTTTTTTCTTATTTTACAAATACAGCAATCTAGGCCCCAAATGAAAGCTTGAACTCCAGGAGAAGCAGTGGAGCCTCAGTTTAGGGGTTATCAGTAGAACTGCTGTCATGTCAAACCAAACGAGAATTGCCATTTTATGAGTTCACCTTGTGAATTCACTGAGTAAATATTTATCTATAATGTAGGAAGCGTCATTAAGCCCTGTAACTTGCCTGCGTGTTCTGAGTTTTGTTTTATGTCATTGCATAGCCTTTATCCATTGCCAGTGAGGTGTGTAAGATGCAGAACCTTAGTGTGGTAGAGACGTAGAGAGAAGCAAAACGCATCCTCCCAAGCCCTTTGGAAAGGCATTATACACATCAGAACTGGAGAGGATTTCTTTTGTTTTTGAGCAGTGCTTGTGGGCATATGTGTATGTGTGCACATGCATGAATTGAAAGGGTGGCTGAATGATTTAGAAATCCTTGTTTTATTTCCTCCTTTTTGACCTGAGTTTTATGTGCCGTGTCACTCCCTTTCTCCATCTCAACGGCAGGGGGCAGTTGTCTCCTAGCATTATGGAGTGGGTGCAAGTAGCAGCCACCCTGTGAAATCTGGTTTCCGTGCCTTGTTCGGTCACATTTTGTGTGCTTGTCTGTTCGTTTGTTTGTGACAAATGAGAACGATCAGTTTCTCATATCTGAGAAGTGAGAATCTTCTTTAGAAATGAGGATCATTGTTCTTATAATTGGATCCCATGTGTGGGGTACACACATCTCCCCATAGCGGTAAAGGTGTCATGCAGGGTCAGAGACGTGTGCTTTCAGACCCAAGCCTATCAGTCCCATCAGGGTGGGCTTCACCTTTCTGACAAAATCTCAAAGCTGAGGCTGCAGGAAAAGCCAACAGGATGTCTTTGTCTCTGGTAGGACTCTCATGCCAGGACCTTCCATCATTTGCTGGAATGCATCTGGTGGTGAGGGACTTGGCACTTCCCAAAGCCGCCTCTTCCCTGCAAAGCTTTCATTTTCAGAGTTTTTCCTCATGTTATATCAGAATCTGCCTTCCTGTAACTTCTGCTCTGGCTGTGTCATTTGCAGCTACTCAGAATAAATTCCACCCTGTTTTCATTGCTTCAGTTATGTGAGGACGGCCATCATGTTGTCATTTCCCTCCTGCCCTGAAAACACCGACAGCTCAGCCCTACCAAGCAGACCCCAGCTCCCCATGAAACCATTCACCATCCTCAAGTGCTCCTTGGCACACACTACTCACTGCAAAGACCTTAGGGGCTTCTGGGGTAGACTGTCTGCCTTATGAGAGCCCCCAAAGCTGGTTGAAGGTAGTGACCAGGCAGCTCCTGTTTGTATGGGTCTGCATTTGCAGGCATGTGGGGGTTTGGTGGATTCCCTAACCATCTGACCTCGGTCCCCTTGCAGGCTATCTCAACGTGCTCTCCAACAACCGCTGGCGGGAGCGCTGGTGCCGGGTCAAGGATAACAAGCTCATTTTCCACAAGGACAGGACTGATCTCAAGACCCACATTGTTTCTATTCCTCTCCGCGGCTGTGATGTGATTCCGGGCTTGGACTCCAGACACCCCCTGACGTTCCGACTGCTTCGCAATGGACAGGAGGTGGCCGTGCTAGAGGTAAGGTGCTGCTCGAGGTCACGCTCAGAGATGGTTCCTGTAGCGATGGCCCTGCCGCTTTCCCCAGGGCACCATGGCTTCTGATCCTATCCTTCTAGCCTACCATGCACCGTCCTTCCTGCCCACCATGGTGGCCTCTGCTGGGCTCTTTTGTCACCTTCTCCTCTGCATGTGGTGCTGGATGTACAGCTGGTGCCCATTCTTCCTACACCCTGCACCAGACCACCTCCTGGCTTCCTTTCCTCCATGTGCATTTGCATGGAGATTAGATCTGCGGTTCCATACAGGGCACTGCTTTTTAAATGCAGCAGAAAAATAACTCCTTTTCCCCCTGAGTATGGTCTACCTTTGAAACAATGGTATTTCTTTAACTTGCCCTTTGGGGTCTACTTTGCAGATGAAATGGGTTTTTACTCTTTCTCTTTCTCTTTTTCTTTTCTTTTCTTCTTTCTTTCTTTCTTTCTTTCTTTCTTTCTTTCTTTCTTTCTTTCGAGAGAGAGCGTGCATACATGTGTGGGAGCTGGGGAGAGGGGCAGAGGGAGAGGAAGAGAGAGAACTTAACCAGACTCCATACCCAGCACAGATTCCAACACAGGGTTTGATCCCACGACCCTGACATCATGGACCTGAGCTGAAATCAAGAGTCGGACACCTAACCGACTGAGCTACCCAAGTGCCCCAAACAGGTGTTTATAGACAGTGGCTTGTGTGCCTTACTAAAGAACACCTTTAATTCCCAAGAGCCCGCAGCTTTGTGTACATTTGTTATATGTTTGCCTGCTTTTCTGGAACTTCTTTTTCACTAAAGCAGAAAAGCAATTGAAACTGGTTTCTTAGCAGTCTGCTGAAAACTTCCAATTGTGATTTTCATCTATTATACTATTAATTTGTTTTCTATCTACTATTAATTCAGACCTTCTTTTCTTTATCTTTTTGTTCATTTACATGATTAAGACCCAAAGACGCGCACACACACACATACCCTGAACACAAGTACCAGGTGTGTGAACCGCCAAAGCTTGTGGATGTGGGCTGTGTAGATGACAGACACAAGGCTGCATAAGCTTTGGAGGGAAGGCTGGGGTGATCTCTGTTTCTCAGATGTAGGATGCTCAGTGATGGTAGTGGTAGATGGACAGGGAGTGAGCCCGTGTCTTGGAGCCATGATCAAGGTGGTCCATGAGGTTGTCTAGTAGGTCTTGATAGGAGATAGGAGTTTGTTTCAAAGACTCTGTTCAAAGAAAAGACCATTTTTGTCAGGAACAGGGAAAAGACTAAACCTGGAGTTCTTCGTTCCATGCACTGGTGGCCTGTGAGGGTGGCTAGGAGCGACACATGGACTGCAGCCGGCTGCGGACTCACAGTCCTGATACCACTGGGGTCCACACCTCCAGGCCCCAGTCCTTGTTCTGCCACACAGTGGGATCACACTACATCTTTTGTATTCTCTTGGCTTTTAGATTCACCTGTAAAATATGAGCATTGGGCCAGAATCTGTACTTAGTAAGATTTATGCAGGCTGAAGACTGTAGGGTGGGTGCAGGGGACAAAGCTAAAACACAAAGGAGGAAACTGTGCCCTTGTTGTGAAACAAGGCAGGTCTCCTGTACGAGCTTCAGCAACAGAGCTGGGAAGGGGGCCAGGGGCAGGAGTTGGAGCATGCTGGATGCAGGAAGGGAGAGAAGGCGGACCTGGGAGCAGCCTGCTGAGGAAGGCACCCTTGTGCCTCTGTAGCCCGCAGGTGGGGCAGGCTCCCAGCTCCCAGGTTTTGTGAGGGAGGTGGCCCCTTCCTCCATGTCCTGGTCATTAGTCATACACACACACACACACACACACACACACACACACACACGCAGACACACACAGAGCCACATAGTACCCGATACACAACACAGGCTACCTTGCCTCGATCATTCATGAAATACAGAGCACCAGCCAGTAAATGTAATCTGGATGTTTTCTAAGGTCATACTAACTTTGATATTGAGATAATTTCAGAATTTCAGGGAAGTTGTGACTATAGTAAAAATAATTTCTGTGTACCCTCTATCCACATCCCCCAACAGTAACGTATTCCCACGTGCGGGGTCTCTTATGTTCCCTCCATTACTCTCCTTCTGTATAAAGTTTCTCAGAACCTTTTACAGCCATGTTGACCCTTTACTCCCTCAATACTTCATTGTGAATTTGCTAAAAACAAAAGTGTTCCTTTACCAAAACCAGAATGTAGTCCTCAAAATCAGGAAATTGACATTCACACACTCCTGTTAGATAACAGGATTCATAGATCTTAATTGGCTTTTCTGAGCTCGATGGTGTCCCTTGCAGGCAAGAGGAAACCCCAGACCTTGTGTAACCTCAGTCACTGTCTCTTTCTCCAGCTGTCTGGTTTCTTGGCACAGAACCGTGGAGGGTACAGACCAGTCCTGTGTAGAGGGCCCCTCCGTCTGGGTGCCATCTGATGTTTCCCTGCTTTTGGGCTCCACGTCAGCTCCCTGGCTGGAGCCCATGGAGGCAGTGGTGGGTGTTACAGCACATCCTACCAGGAAAGTGCACCTGTCACTCTGCCCCATAACCAGTGATGTTAACTTTGACCCCTTGGGCAGGGTGTCTGCTCAGCTTTCCCACTGCACACTTACGAGGCTTTCCCTTTGTCTTTAAAAGCATCATGTGAGAAGGTACTTTGAGGTCATCTTTGTAAATATCTCATTATCACTCACAGCTTCACCTGCTAACATTAGCGTACATGATGATGCTTACCTGAAATAATCATTATGATGACAAGTGTTAAATGAGGACTTTGTAATTCTGTTATTCCTTCTATATTTATTAGTTTGCATCATCTATAAGGAAGATTTCTCCTCTCATTTAATTACTGATCCCTTCATGTATGTATGTCAGTGGGGATTCAGAGAATATTGTGTTAATCAGTGATTGTAATGGTTTATTGTCATGATTTACTTTGATGGAATTATCCTCGATTTGGCCAGCGGAAGGCCATTCAAGCTGGCCCCTGAGGCCTTTGCTGTGTCCCTGTATAAGAAGCCACAATCCCCGCTATGCTCTGATGAGACATGCCCGGCTCCTCTTGTACCTTTCCTTGGCCTAGGCCTGGAATCAGCCATTTCTCCAGAAAGCTGTTAGTGGATTCCTCCTGGTGGGAATCAGAAATAGATGTGTGTGTGTGTGTGTGTGTGTGTGTGTGTGTGTTCATGCACGTGTCTGTTGTGTACATGTATGCATTTATAAGTATACATATGCACACATGTGCATTCATACACCCACATCCATCTCTATTTCTGTATTGAGTCATGAGATCTAACGAATACCTCTAATTTCAGTCTAACAACACAGGGTTATTTTTTTACAAGCTATGAGAAAATTACATAAACTATGAAGAAAACAATAAGCTTTAGTGTAAGTGAATCAATCACATGTTACATAGTGTGTTAAAATACTTTGAAAAATGCTTAGATAGGGGGACGCCTGGGTGGCTCAGTGGTTGAGCCCTGCCTTCACCTCAGGGCATGATCCCAGATCCCAGGATCGAGTCCCACATCGGGCTCCCTGCATGGAGCTTCCTTCTCCCTCTGCTTGTATCTCTGCCTCTCTCTCTCTCTCTCTCTGTCTTTCATGAATAAATAAATCTTTAAAAAATTTTTAGATAGGGGCATCTGGGTGGCTTAGTCAGGTGAAGCGTCTGCCTTCAGCTTAGTCATGATTCCAGGGTCCTGGGTTAAAGCCCCTGTGTGGGAATCCTGATCGGTGGGGAGTCTGCCTCTCCCCCAGTTCATGCTTTTTTCTCTCTCTCTCTCTCTCTCTCTCTCTCTCTCAAATAAATAAATAAAATCTTTAGAAACAGTTAAAAAATAAAAATGAGTAATAATGCTTAGATAAAATAATAACAGACACGTCAATATAGATTTAGTTATAGATATTCTGGCTGTAGATCTTGTTTTGGGAAAGGACAGAAAGACCAATGAAAAGAACACATTTGTGATTTTTTATTTAATTCATTTTGATTCCATGAACATTGGCTACATTCCCCCTCTTAGAGCACATGACTGGAGTCTATGCGCTTTGTCCTGTGGCCTCAGTACCGGTGAGGAGGGATTTGTTACCGCTGGCAAACACGGTGAACACATGAAAAATAGCTTTTTTCATGTTAATAGCTCTGGGAATATTTATAATTATGTGTATTCTGATCAGTGTTCAATTTGTCAAGGCTATAAATATAAAACCTCATTTTCTTTAAGTTGTTAAGCTAAACTTAATAGATCTTCATATTAAAAATTAGTTATTTTAATGAAAATATTTCTTTTCTCTTTTTTTTAAGATTTATTTACTTTAGAGAGAAAGAGAGAGAGCATGAGCAGTGGGGAGGGGCAGGCAGAAACAAACTCCCTGCTGAGCAAGGAACACAATGTGGGCCTCGATCCCAGGACCCCAGAATATGGCCTGAGCCAAAGGCAGACACTTAACCAACTGAGCCACCAGGGCAGCCCAAAAATATTTTTTTACACTTATGTAAACATAGCAGATATAGAAGAAAGTTTTTTTGTACCATCTAATCAAGAGAATTAAGATTGCCATTTCAGGCTGGTTTAGGAGCCCCAACAAGGGCTTCAGGGGGATAGAGTTTGGGGCCCACAGAGGCACAGGCCCTGTGGAGTTTCCCGGTCAGTCTGGCTGAGGCTGCTGTTTCTGGCCACGATTTGTTATGGAATTAATGACACTTGATAGGCAACTTCCTTCAGCTGAGATTTAACTCCACACAGTAATTCCTGCACTTCCCACCCACTGCCTTTCCCCAAAATAATAAGATAGTGAACACATCACTCAGGCCAAGACCACGTCTCCGTTGCTTCTTCATGCCCCTCATGTGCTTCCAGCCGCATTCCCTTTGCTGCCACGCAGTCTCTGTCCTACTGTGAGGAAATGTGAGAGTCCTTACCATCACTTAAGTACATGCATGCTTCTCCCTTCTCCTCCCTAGGCCTCCTCTTCTGAGGACATGGGCAGATGGATTGGGATTTTGCTGGCCGAGACAGGATCCTCTACAGACCCTGGGGCCCTGCACTACGACTATATCGACGTGGAGACATCTGCGAACGTCATTCAGACAGCCAAACAGACATTCTGGTAAGATCCCTGTGAACTGGCTCTGGAGCCAAACTATGCTTTTCTTTCACTATTTTATTTATTTATTTATTTTAGCTTTTGTGTGCATAGACTCAGGGGAGAAAACAGCTAAAGACTTTTCCTTTTGTCTCATATTGATCCAAACTTTGCTGAAATTTTTGTCATTTTCTCCCTCTTTGTTTTTCTATTGGAGAAGGGGTGGCAAGCTTTTTCTGTAAAGTGCAAGACAGTAAGTATTTTTGGCTTTGGGGCCCAAACGTTTTGTGTAAAAACTATTCTGCTCTGCCATCATAGCCACAGACCACACATAAGCGAATGGGCATGCTGTGTTCTAATAAACCTTTATTGCAAATACAGGCAGCAAGCTGGGTATGGCCCATGGGTTGTAGCTTGCTGACCCTTGTATTAAGGGGACAGTTCTTTGCAATAGATAATTTACATCTACTGTAAGTAATGAGGGCTGAATTTTCAAAGTCATCGGTCATGTACTTTTATTTATTGTTGTGGTTTTTATTTTTTTAAAAAAGCTTATATATGAAAACATTTTTGAACCATATATCTATAACATAATGATGACAAAGATAATCATAGCAGCAGTTCTCAAGGTTAGGTCTGCAGACCCAAAGGCATTTGAGATTCAGGCAGCCCAATAGGCTAAACTGGTTTCATAGTAATACTGGTCTAAAGCCTGTGCCTTGGGGCTGTGAGGGAAGTGGCTCTGGACCAGGAGGAGGGAACTCAGGCTCTGTGTGGCATTTCCTAAGGGGAAATTCTAGACAAGGCTCTATTACCTCTCAGTGCTCCAGCTCCTTTTGTAGAGATGAGGCTAGGGGAAGTGGTATCTGTCTGGAGCCACATCTGGAGCTTCCTCTGGTCTCATGTCTCCAATCCCTGGACCTCTGCTCCTTCTTCCCTCATCAGCAGAGATGTCTGCTTTGGAGGCTGAGGACAGATGGCTCAAAACAAAGCAGGTGATGGAGTTGTATCAGCTGCCCATGATGATAAACCCACTGGCAGCTGTGGGCAGACCCACCAGTGCTGTCTGCGATGGAGAGACCCAGTGTCCATGAGCTCCACCATCTAGTTTTAACACGTGTGGTGTTTGCAAGGAGTTCCAGTGGTCTTCATGTATCTCTCGAGTGGTGCTATAGAATGAACATTTATTGTTTGGCAGGATGTTCTGGGGCCAGTGGAAGCAACGTGGGCTCCTATGAGGGATTGAGCCACATGTTACACCCAACTCCGGTGAATAGCCTTGACAACATGAATTAATTTCTATATGACTTTTCCAGAAAATCTCCAGGAACATTAGAGGTTTCCTAAAGTATAGACTCCCCATTTTTACAACTGCCTTTTGTGTGAAATCAGGGTGACCTGGTCGAGTACTGACTCTTCTGTTCATATTCACTATTTTTCCATAAATACACCCTATCCAGTTGGCAGCATGCGGTGGATTGCAGCAAACCCCTTAATCATTCAGCATTCATACTAAATGAGCACATTTAATCAAGTGGCTTTTAAAGAAATGTAATGTCCATAAACCAGGTTTCACAAAATCTCCACATCTAGAGCAACATGAAAGAAAGGAGTTTGTGGTTTTTAACTGCTTCTTTGGAACTTTATTAGATCACGGGGCCTCTCCTTATGCATGAGTGTCCTCAGCGGTAATCAGCAAACTAATAACCACACCTCAGAGAAGCGTGAGTAACAGTATTTCCCCTAGAACAAAACCCAGCTTCTATTTCCCAAATGAGTGCAATATTAATCTAAACGAAATGTGGGCAGGTCACATTTTTGAGAAAGGAACGTAGATTGCAATATTGAAAAATTATTTATTAACAATATGCATTTAAGGAGTTTATGACCGCAGGAATTTTTGCTACCTCATTAAAATCTTTATAAATGTTAGCCATAAAGGATATTTTCATTTTTCAGTTTTCTAGCTAAACATTCTTATAAAACTTGAGAGAAGAGATTTAACAAGCAAGTAATGTTCAAAATATAAAATATGGCATCTTGCCAGTATGATAAATATCCTGAGATTAAATTAATTTTTGCCTTTATGCAAATTGGCAGCCAGTTAATGAATCCTTTCAAGGTCGTCAGGGGGAGTGTCTGTGCACTGGATACGTCTGAGGGGGAGAGGACAATGGTATATTTTGGGAAGGAGGCAGTAAAAGAAAAAATAGTAATTTAAATTCTCCCAGGAAAAGTCACGATTTAGGAATATTAATAATGGTAAACAATTGGAACCTATTTTTCCCAAGGCCTAGCCTATTTTTAAATGAGATGCATAGATTATGTGACACAAGGGAAACATTCTGACTTTTTTCCCTGGAACTGTTTTCAAGCCATGCTCCATTGGAGACCGTGAGCAAGCTGTAGTTGTAGTGGCTTAAAGGCTGTAGATCAGTGTGGGCAGAGAGAGGGCAGTGACAGACTGGAAAGGACCCGTTAACCTGAGTCGCCTTCTCATGGAAACCCCTTAAACAGGGATGAACCTCGAGGGTGTTTTGCTGGGTGACATAGGCAGAGGGAAAAGGACACGTTCTATATGATGTAGTCCTGTGGCAGATCCAGAGGCAGGAGGCCGGTGTGGGGTCAGGGCCTGGGGTAAGGTGAGGGAAGGGGTATCATAAGGATGGGGTTTCAGGTGGGTAAGCTCTCTGGGTGGAGGGCAGTGCTGGCTGCTAGCAGCATGATTGCACATACTGCCCCAGGACCGTACACTTGGCCATGGTAAGATGGCGACCTTACATCATCTGTATTTTTGCACAGTACGTGTACTTCCTCTGAGGGGTTCATGTTTTTAACAAGTAGCATGGGCTCTCTTGTCTCACTTCCACTTTTATATTTGATTAAAACCCCTCCCACAGAAAGAGCTCTGAGGCAGAGGACGGGGGCCTGGTCCATAGATGGGGTTCCACATGCTGCTTAGGGCCCAGATACTTGTGTTGGGGTGCAGATCCCTCCATGTAAATCCCAAGCCTCTTCCACCTGGGCCACCCCAGGTGTCTGTGACTCACTTGTTCTCATGCTACATGACTCACAGCACCCTGCTGGTGACCGCTCTGAGCTCTGTCCTGACTCTGGGGGACCCTGCTCCATCCTGGCATCTGTGCCCTGTGTGCCTGGCACCACACAGCATGCATGTGAGGGCACCACCACCGTGGCTCTAGACACCCAGTCACTGAGCACCGTATGGGGCGTGTGTTAGCCTTATGCAGGGTGCCTCACCCCAAAATCCCCTCAAGTGAGACACTTACATTAGAAAACCTTAAATACGTATTTTAAAACAAAACCAAAAAAAGTCCTCTGTCATGGTGGAAGACTTAAGTTCTTGAATTTTTCTGTCTTTCCTTAGTGCATTTTCCTTTTCAACACATTTCCTTTTCCTGTACCAAATTTTCTGTGTTTTAAGTACAGAATAATCCTATACATTTTTGTTGGTTGTACACATTAAAGAGCCTGTGTGAGGTGGGACTGGCGTGCCCGCCTTTGCCCAGCAGAGGGCGTGCCTGTGCTTTGAGCACTGGGAGGACCCCCCCCCCCCCACCTCCCCACCTCCCACCCCCCGCCACTGAAGGCCCCTCTGCTTCTCCAGGGAACCAGGGCCTGGCCTAGCCTGAGACCTCCTTCCCTGTCCTGCCCTCACCAGTTTCTTTCCTCCCATTTTTATGCATCTAGTTACTACAGAGATGTAAGATCCTGCAAAGAAACACAATTTTTAAAAAATACACTTTTGGGGGGCACCTGGGCAGGCTCAGCATCCAACTCTGATTTAAACTCAGGTCCTAATCTCAGGGTTGTGAGTTTGGGCCCCATGTTGGGTTCCACGCTGATTGTGGGGCCTACATTTAAAAATGTTTCATAAAAAAAAAAAAAAAGTTTCGTATATATAGATATATATATATCTCTATATATGTATATTTTTTAATCTATTTTATCATATATATTTTTTCTATTCCACACTTTTTTTTAGTTTAGCTATTTACTCATTAATTTTAGTTTAGAGAAAGTGCTATCTGGGTTCTCTCTTCCCTGGACACTCACATCTGCCACTTCTAACAAACAACTTCATGCGTGAACCACTGGCATGCCGTGCATCCAGCACGTGTTTGCCGAGAGCCCCGTGGGCCTGACGCTTGAGGTCCAGAACAAGTGAGAGTGACCATGGCTGTGCTCTCCTGAGGCTGACATTCTGGGGGATGAGCTAATCACACAACAGGTCAGATGGTGATGAGCAACATATGCAAGGAGCAGAAGGACAGCGACTCTGAGGCATGGGGTTGGGGGTGCTGCCTACTGTGGGGCTCAGGCTTTCACGGGGCTTTCACAGGGAAGTGAACCCCCTCAGGGGCTTGGGAGAAGTACTTCTAGGCAGAGGTGACCACAGGGCAGTGGGTGGCAGGAAGAAGCAGAGAGGTGGCTACAGGCTGTACAGTGCTCTGCTCTGGGAGCACCACAGGGGCCAGCGCAGTGTGCATGGAGAGGGACCCCACTGGTTGGCCGCTGTCAGCCTCCCCTAAGTTCAGGGGTGGGAGGGATGGTGGGAGGTGAGTGGCATTGAGGTGCGGTGGCAGTAATGCTACGTGACCGTGGGGAGCTTGAAACATGAGTGCAGAGTAGATGCTGTAAAGAATGTGGGGTCCATGAACTTCCACCAGAAAGGCCAGATGGTAAACCCTTCACTTTTGCCAGCTGTGTCTCTGCCCTTGAGCATTGACGTTGACAGGCTCAGGGAAGAAGCATGAAAATGCTGGCAGGCAGCTACAGCGCATACCAGCGAGGCTGGAGGGTGTGCCCCAGCCAGCAGGCGGTGGGCCGGGTGCCCCCGCTGTGCACTACAGAAATGAAACATGCTGCAAGTCTCAAACACGGTTACGTGTGTTATGTGCCAGACAGTGCTTTGTGTCCAGCATGCGTTCCCACCACCCTTGCCACAGCCCAGCAGGGTGGCTGCTTCCCTGATTTTACAGGTGAGCAGTCCATCCTCGTCACTCTCATGAACACCACACCTCTGCCGGGCCAGGCCCTGAGTGTCCAGCTGGACTCAGGTAAGACTCTAGATTACTGAGAGGGGTCTAACCCACTTCCTGTCCTGCAGTTTCATGAACAGGCGTGGTATCTCTGCCAACCCGTACCTGGGGAGCACCACCAACGGCTACGCCCACCCCAGTGGCATGGCGCTGCATTACGATGACGTCCCATGCATTAACGGCTCGGTGAGTGTGCCCTTCCTAGGGTGGCCCAGGCTCGGTTGTGTCACAATTGAGGCTGGGGAGGATTCCTGTAACCCGGGACTCCTGACTTCAGGCCCGGAGCCAGAAGGCTTTCTGCTGTGCCCTCAGCCAGAATGAAAACCGCATCCCCTCCCTTAAGTATCATGCTGCACATCCCAGAATACGGAGTGAAGGAAAGCACATTAAAGTCTGTAACTTAGATACATCAAAATAGAGCACAGTAGAAGTTATCACTGAGCAGTTAACACTTGGAGAAGAGCTCAGAGAAATCACATTGCAAAGGAAATGTTGCCACCGCCTTGGCCATACTGCACGCTCCCCAGGCCAAGCCCCGTGCCATCCTCTGGGCCACCAGCGGTGAGGCTCACAGACTCGGCAGGCTCATGGAGAGGCACTGGAGAAACCATCCTACCATTGGCCCCCCAGTATGGGTGACCTTAAAATGGGCATCTGTGGCAAGATATACTTCAAAGGTGGCACAGAATGTGTTAATTATTGTTGTTTTTGAAGTTGGAAAGTGTTTTAAATTTTTTTCTTGTTTTGCTCACCCATTCTTTTCTCAGTACTTTGATGGAGTCCCCAGTCAGCAACCTGTTTCCCATGGTCATAAACCCACATCTGTCTGAGGCAGGAACCAGGAGACTACGGCCTTCCTGTGGGAAGTGGAGGTCAAACAGGGACTCCCAGAGCTCAGAAACAGAAGCACACTGAAAAGATTACTGTGTGTGGGCCAGAGGTGGCCAGCCAGTGACCAAGTGCTGTGACATCATGTGTCCCCAGGGTCTTGGATATCTGGTCGTGAATGTTCTTCCTTCCATCCACTTGGGCCTGCCCTGGGGTTCCTGCAGGGATTCCTCTGCAGGCTCCTTACTAGATTCCAGAAAGGGGCTTCTCATCACACAGTCTCTCCTCCCTGCCTGTCTCATCCTCTCTGCCCATCCTCTCCTGCCTTCCTGATTCTCTGCACATCCCCTAGCACCCGGGCTCTGCACTAGGAGTGGAGGACACAATGGAGAAGACGTTGCCTCTGTCCTCCAGCAGCCTTCTGGTCCAGCAGGGCTGCAGGTGTGGGTAGGGGGAAGCAGAGCAGAGCAGGGACCAGGCCTGGCAGGTTCACATGAATGTTAGGGTCTATGCTGGGATGTGGGGGCGGGGGGCAGGGGTAGTAGGTGCAGAGCCACACTTCAACCCAACCCTGACTACAGGTCCATCAGATAGTTGCCTGTCTCAGGCTGGGGTGGTCAGGGCTGGGGTTGAAGGGGGAGTCCTGCCCCAGTAAGAAAACATGAGCTCCTTGGCCCCCATTCCTACCTCTACCCCTGCCACCAAGGCCTCCAGGGTTAGAGGGGCTCCTGATGCCCATGATACCCCCAGCCCTCCTCCCCTGAGCCCACACATTTAGGGAAGGCTGCATGGTGACATCATGAGCACGGGTTCTCAGGCCGTCTCAGCGTCTTCCCAGGCACTGTGCCACCTTCAGGGTGGTCCCTGCTGTCCTAGGCAGCCACCAGCTCCTGAGCAGCCATACCCCTGGTTGTAGCCCAGCCATCACACTCATTCTCACAGAGCGGCCTGCTTCTCTGGGCCCTTGGCCTCAGCCACCACTTGTGCTGGACAGACAACACCCAGACCTGTCTCTGGACCTTCCTGCCCGAAGGCCCCTTTGTGCTCCTTTTCCTGAAAGGTTTTCTCCTCTCTTCCTTACATTCCACGTGGAAGCTACAGGACCATATGAGCACAACTCCCCTGCCCCCACCTACCCATGCCCTTAGATTTGTGTCATGAGATTCAGGCCACCTCCAGGAATGAGCTTTCTTTAGAGCATCCAGTGTCCTCAGTCTCAGAGATAAAACCCCACCATTCTGGAAGAACTTTGCATTTAGCAATTGTTCCTGCACATGCATGGTAGTATTGAAAACGTGAGGTCCTATGCACCGTCTCTGTGGCTCTCTGGCTTAGTGAGGGCTTCCTTGAAGCTCAGGCCCCTCTTTTAACTGTGCTTCTCCACACTGGCTCCATTACCAGGCAACCTCTCGTTTGGAAGGCTTCCTTTCTCAGTTTTATGAAGTTCATCCTTTCTGAGCCCAAACCTGACATCGACTTCAATAATCCTTGCCCCTCATGGCCACCCGCCCTCCCCCTATGCCAGCACAAGATTGAAGTGAGTCTCCAAAAGGATCTCTTGACATGCTCTTAATCTAGAAACCTCTGTGGAGTATCTGTTTCCTAAGTGTTCCATGTGCCTTGATCCTTTGGTATTTGGGGAGGTGATTGTCCAGTCTAGAGCATTGAAATCACCCGGGACAACTGTGTGCGGTCGTCCTCAGGGAGCCATCCTGTCCAGGCTTGTGTGCGTGGGCCGCTGTGTTTAGATTGTAGGAGGGTCCCCGCATGACAAAAATAGACACGTTGGAGCGGCTGCAAAGGGACAGAAGTGCTCCTCCCGTGAGATTTCAGACTGTTCCTATTTTGGTAACAAAAGGCTGTAATTACAGTCTGGCAGAAGGAGACGCTGCCAGAAGGATATAAAAATAGGGTAAAATGAGCATAACATAGGAATTAATATTTCTCTCCTTTTTTTGTAAATGCAAAGCAATTTATAAAGACCTTTAAAACGTAAAGGGCTCTGGCTGTGGTTGTGAGTTTAGGTTTCCATTTATGCTTTAATGTCCACGTTCTGAAGTGCTCGAGCTATTTTAGTCCTTCGTGAAAAGGCTTTCTGCTAAGACAATGCCATTGTATCAGTTATTTGCTGAAACATCCTCTTTTCTACAATGATTGCATTTCTTCCTTACGACAGACTATATTTTGGTCACTGCACTTTCTTCAGCCATAGAGTCTGGTCCCTGGGTACACGCTGACAGTCACCCCTGATACCCGAGTCCCTGATGGGGAGGGTCAGGAGGTACTTTCTACCCTGGGGGAGCCTGCCACTGTATGCGGTTAGGAGCACGGCTCTGCCTCAGTTTCCCCCTGCATCTTGAGACTCCTGTGGAAATTATATGGCTCAACACCCATGAAGCGCTTCAAATGATGTCCGGGACATAGGCATTGCTGTAAATGAAAGTGCTTTGCTGTGATCATAAGTTGCTTTCTGGGGACAGCTGGAGCTCCGAGTTTCAGGGCCCCCAGGCTGGCCTGCCTCTCCTTACCTCATGTGGTTTCTGCTCTCTGGATTAGGGCTTCCAAAATCTGGTTCTTTAAAGAAAGAAATGTCAAATAAGTTTTTTATTTTTCCTCTCTCTCTGCCTTAAAAAACAGAACAAACAAAAATGTCCTAAGCCAGTTACCCTGGGAATGATTTCGGGAGAAAAGAAACCTTTCCTGAAGTCTCTCAAAGTAGAAATGTTGTCCGTCTATGTGTGTGTATGTGTGTGTGTGTGTGTGTTTTATTGGTAACAGTGCGGGGTACATATACATGTTTGGGGGGGTACTAATAATGTCTCAATATGCTAAAATCTCTGCTATGCTTTCTGTGGCCGAGGGTACTAACGACGAAGCTGTGTGTTGCAGTGGGACCCCGAAGACGGCCCTCCTGCTTCCTGTGCCAGAGGCCTGGGAGAAGAGGTGCTTTATGATAACGCGGTCCTGTACGATAACTTGCCGTCTCCGAAAATCTTTGCTCGCTACCCACCTGCTGACAGAAAGGCTTCTAGGCCGTCTCCTGACAAACTGTCCTGTAACCATTACAAATGCCCTCCCTCCTGCGGTCTGCCTCTCATTCAGTCTGCCACTAACCCCTCTTCTCTGGGGAGGGCGTCTCTCGGGCTCAGCTCTCAGGTACAGCATCTCCTTGCATCCTGTTCTAGAATTATCTGAATCGTGGTCCTCCTGCCAGGCGTAGTCACCAACCCTGTAGCAGATGAGACTCATCAAGGGTGAGGTGGAATCTTTGCCTCAACCAGAATAGAATTTGCAAATGCAATCAACGTTTGGCTGCCTAAGAACTTGATTAAGCACTCCTAACTAGTTCGTGGCTGAAGCACTGTATTTCTTGGCCTAAATCTGGCTCTCTTTCTATTCTTGGAAATTTCCCCAGTGAATTTTGTGCATTACAAAATTTGACTAAAGGCAAAGATTTTTAAAAGGACAGGGGCAATAAAACTTTCCAGAAGACTCTTGCACATCCAGCTTTTTTAATGCTTCTACCATAGGTACACAAGAAACGCTGGACTCCAGTTAGTAATTGCTTTCGATCTTTAAACGTTAACTAGAATTTTCAGGGTCCTACAGTGTTTTTCCTTAACGAGTTTGAAAGTGTACTGCCTAAAACCGAGTAGATGGTAATGAGGATTGGGATTATGAGCGAATGATAATAACCTTGATGTTGAACTGCCAGCTGCTCCACACCCACAGTTACAGCAAACAATGAGGTTTCCGTGTAAATGCTAACCTTGTGTGTTCATGCATTTTCCACCAAAGAATGCTGTGTCCTTCTCACACAAATCCAAGCACCACAACATGGCAATACTCGGCAAACAAATAGCAGATGCGTACACTTTAAATTATACTCTTTTCCCTCCGTTTCTTTTCTTTTCTTTTCTTTTCTTTTCTTTTCTTTTCTTTTCTTTTCTTTTTTTTAAAGATTGTATTTATTTATTCATGAGAGACAAACAGAGAGAGAGAGAGGCAGAGACACAGGCAGAGGGAGAAGCGGGCTCCATGCAGGGAGCCCGGTGGGACTCAATCTCGGGTCTCCACGATCACGCCCTGGGCCAAAGGCAGGCGCTAAACCGCTGAGCCACCCAGGGATCCCCAATTTCCCTCCGTTTCTTGGGTAATTTTAGGAAACACAGAGTGCCTGGTAGGGTCCTGGCATTTCACATAGCGATGGCTTACAACAGCTCCCCGCAACCCATCGCCTCTCAAATCACAGGGCAGGATTTGTTTCTGATTTTTAGCCAAGCTGCTCAGATCTCTGGAGATTTCCACTAAGTGAACACATAAGTGTCAACAGACTTACTTTTTAGTTGGCATTAAAGTTTCATTAGGTAGAATCTGTGGGACAAAGTACACCACCTTGTGCATTTGGATTGTCCCCAGATTACTTTGGAATGACTGGACACATCGTTTCTATGTGCTTGTTTTTATTCATTTCTCCCACTTTAAGTAGGAACACATTTGTAAGTTGAATTATCACACCTTTTGTTTTCCTGTGCTCTATTGGTCATTTTCGTAGGGCACCTAAGTGTTTAAGGGAGACATCTCCTGGTTATTGAGCACCTACAGTATGCTGCGTGTTGTGCCCCTGTCTGGCATGTCACCTGGCCTTTTTAGGAATGCTGCAGGGAGAAGTCCGTATCTTTATTTATTTTCTTTAATGAGCAAATGGAAGCTCAGAAAGTTGTAATGACTTGCTCGGCCTATCCCAAGTCATGGAGCCAGAATCTGCAGCAAGGTCTGTCTGCCTCCCCCAAGTGAGGCTAGATCTATGGCCTAGTGAGGGTACACACAACTCCCTTAAGCAAAACACGGCACTTGTTGACTTGCAGCAAAGGAGCAGAGGTACTGCTGAATGTTCTTTAAGAACCTGTGGCTACTTAAAACTCAGTTTGTGCTGTTCTGTGCTCTCCCTTGGCTTCCATCCTCTGCCCATCAGCAAATCAAAAGGTAGTTATGTGTCCCGTGAGGGCATCAGTCAGCGGCAGAGCCCTCCAAGCAGAAATCTGATGCTCGGCCATGCCTCTCCCCTAAAGAGCATCCCCTGGAGAGAAAAGCCATTCATTTTTAGAAACACAAACGTTTAGTGATCTCAACCCACTGCTCTCAGATACCCAACTGCCTGTGCCAATGTCTTGATGAGCATTTATAATCTCCCCTTATAAATACATATAACTTTGACTCTATCCCAACTGGACAGGTCCAAGTTCCTCACCTGCCTTGGAGCTCAGTTCTACACCTGCTTGTCCTGCGCAGGAAATCCATAGCAGCTCAGTGTTTGGAGACCAGACTGGTCTTCTGCTCCCTTCATTTTTCCTATCTGTGCTAGCTTATATGAATGATTCAGGGACTGAGACAATTTACTGAAAAACCAGATTTTTCTTTATTGCTTGTTTTTAATTCTCTTACATGTTTATGTCAACAGGTGAAGGGTAAAAAGCCCCCAGTAGCCTCTAGTGGGGTTACGGGGAAAGGGAAGACTCTGAGCAGCCAGCAAAAAAAGGTAGATTCCACAGCCGGTGTGAAGCGAACATCTTCAAGTAAGTTTATCATTCAGTTTCTTGGTGCAGTTTGCAGAGTAGGGGCCGTAAGAGCCATCTTTCCTCCCCACCTGCTCAGGTGGAGATGCCAGGCATGGGGGTCAGCTGGAGAGAGGGGACTCTACTCATTGTCACCCTCCCTCCTTGCTGGATTGAAGAATGGTGACAGTTTTTAACTCAGCTTTGATGACCATTGTGTATAAAGGAGAAGCCGGGCTGGTCTGTGACGTGTTGACGTGTTCAAACGTATTTAAGGAGGAGATGGAGTAGGTCCAAGGGACCTGGGGCTTTGGGTCAGGAGACCTTGATGTGTGTCTTAGTCAAGCTGTATAAATGCTCTAAGCTCAGCCCCCTGTGTTGGAGATGGAGACAAATGGCCACTGTGGTTTCTGGGACGAAGTAATTGAGGCACTACATGGGCCTCCAAGCATGAGAACCATGTAAGGATTGGTAAGGGGTGCGTCTTCCTGAGCACCTTATGGTTTGTGAGCTGATACAGACCTTCTCCTGCTACTTCTCCCAGCCTCATCTCAGGTAGGTACAATCACCTGCCCCTTATGCAAGGGCAGAAATATTTTGAGAGACCGAGTGGCTCACCCAGTGTTTCACAGCTGGCCAGTGCGACTACCAGGTTTCACACTCCAAATCTGAGCAGAGAAGCAGGAAGACACAAGTGAGAGATTCAACCTACCTGAGCACCCAGTGCCCTTCCTTACCGGCAGATGGATTAATTTAGGTGACAACATTGTGCACATGGGTGTGTGTTTTCTTCAGCCCTGGTGATGGTGGGCACCCATTCATTGTGCCAGCCCAGCAGCATTTATTCTCTTTGAGGCACTCTGCTTGCTGCTGGGGCTGCACAGATAAGACCGGGCAGTTGGCATCGAGCTGCTTTGGGCTCAAGAAGATGCTCACAGGCAGATATGCAGGTATATGGCACAGGCTTTTACAAGGTTCAGGAACTCCTAAGTGGATTTGGCTTGCTGGGGGCTCCCAGGGGAGGAGGATGTGAGTTAGGCTTCAGTGATGGGTTTGATAAGACGGCTTGGGAAGTTGTGTGTATACTTTCAGAATCTGGCTCAGTTTCACCAGTAGACCAGTCTGTGTTGGTGAAGATGAGGTTGGCCAGCTGGCTCCAGTTAGTAACCTCTCCCTGACTTACTGACCTGCCGGTACTGAAGGATGTTCAGAGTTTGAGAGGACATGGGGATGGAGAGGACGGCCTTTTCCGTCGTATACCCAGATGAGCCTTGAAATTGTCCAGGAGGGCTTGGCTGCTTCCACCCCAAGGGAACTTGTACTCTGCCCATCACCTTGTCTACACTTTCCTTGTCCTCATCCGCACATTTCTAGCAGACGGGTTGGGAGCCAGCTGGATCACAGTTTTATTGTGCTGACTTATTTTGACCTTATCTTTCTGGCAAATCTTATTTCCCTAATGCAATTGGGTGTATTTACAGTCACTTAAAATTTTAGTGCTGTTCATCTGGGGAGGGGTGGAGAGGGGAGGAAAAAGCCTGTGCCTGAAAGCTTCTGCTGTGCAGGGCCCGAACCTCCTGGGATCTCTTCTCAATAGCTTTTCTCCCAGTGCCTTTGCTCATTTCATTTTCTAGGTGATTTATTCCTTTATTTTATGAGACCTTCTGTAGGGAATCTTTATTAACTTTGGTGACATCTAATGGTGACAAAAGAGAAAAATAATTGCATTCTATGTTTTTGCTGAATTCAGCCAGTTGCATTATAGACTGGATGGGGTTTACTGCATGGGAACCAAAAGATGTGAATATTTATAGGTTATTACATACCAGTTTCTTGGGGAAACCTATCTGATCAGAAATAAGTGAACAGGGTGTGGACTTTGTCTGTGGAACTGTCCTAACCCTGGCTACTCATTGCAGTGCTTTTGTTTCAAATTGTTGCTTTTGTTATCCTCACACTGAGATCCTCCTAATATCATGCTCTGTGTGTGCATTTTCTGTTTGCTTCTTTTTAGTGAGGGGAAGTGCCCTGGGGACAAATGAAAGATTTTGCACCTGCCTTCATAAACACAGTGTTGCATCATAATCCTGACAGTTTGCATTGCAGGATTCAGTGAATTCAGCATCAAGGATAGGTGCTGGAAGTGGCTGGCCATTGTCTCTGAGGCCTTAGCTATCACTGGCAGTGATTACAGCGGCTGGGGGGTGTCCACCCCACCCCAGGCATCGCATAGTTTTGTGAGATAGGTTTTGAATATAAATATCATGTGTTTTTTTTTTTTAACTCAAGATATGCCTTCCTGCTTCTGCTTTATAGAGGGTGAAGCTGAGGTTCATGGAGATTAGCTGCCAGCCCAGAGTCGTAGGTTCCTTTCTGGCCCATGTCTCCGCTATGAGCCATCACGTCATGTTCCTGCCCAGAAGTTGCTGCACGCCCAGTGGGGCAGCAGACATGCAGGCAAACAAGTGCAGTGTTGCAGGGGGTGCTGTGGGGCGTGAAGACATGACGGGGCACATGATGTGCAGCAGACCTCCGAGTGGTGATCATGTGTGGAAGGCAGTGGAAGCTCCGGAATCGGTGACCCTCCATCACGCCTGTGACATCTTCATCTCTTCAAGCTATTTTTCTAGAGAGGGTCTCTAACTTAGTATTATCAAAAGTTCAACTTAATTAGAGGAAAGAAGCTTGGGGTGGGATGTTAATGTGATATCAACTAGTGGTGTGACTCTGGTCAAGACTTCGATCGATGGATTTCCTAAAGACTGGTTTCCTCTTTATTCTTCATGCATTCCTTTTATTTAATGAGCACTGGCATTGTGCTTGTTTGGAATGCTTCGTAAATATTAAATTGACCCTCATAAGAGCCCTGAAAATGACCACTTCACAGATGAGGGACCTGAGGCCCAGAGAGGACAAGCGGCCTCACAGCTGATGCAACAAGCTGGAGCTCTAACTCAGCTGATTGGGTCTGGGCGCTGCCGCATGAGACTCCCCATGTACTCCATCCTTCACTCACTCAGTGGATGCCTGCATGCTTGCTGCACCGACCCCAGCGCAGGGGACAGAGCTGCTGTCCAGTCAGCCTGACAGCCAGATAGCACAGGCACTGGGCTTAGGTTTGGCCGTGTTACAGAAGTGTCCTGAAAAAAAGAGAAGTACACAAATCCCAGAGAGGAGCCTTGATTTTGATTATAGAGTGCTCATCCTGTAATCAAGCCTTCCTGCCTCAAAGGATAGGGAGTTAATAGGATGTTCTCATATTCTCTTCTCATTTTCTTACCTTGATTCAGACCATTGGGAAATTTGCCCTACTCACCTTTCTATTCCATTCAAACTGGTCCCATTCCTCTTCTTACCAAACTAGCAAAATAGCCAGATTAGAGTTTCTTTTCCTGATTTTAAACAAGTTTTATGAATTACCTTGTTATCTGCTTGGTTAAACTGAATTTTCTTTGGCTACTTTTTTTTACCCCCAAGATGCTGACCAGTACAAATATGGCAAGAATCGGGTTGAAGCCGATGCCAAGCGGTTGCAGAGCAAAGAAGATGAGCTGCTAAAGCGTAAAGAAACCCTGCGGAACAGGCTGGCCCAGCTCCGGAAAGAGAGGAGAGACCTGAGGGCTGCCATCGAAGTAAACGCTGGTATGAGGGCCACGGTTCTGGCCAGCCTGGGCACTGCCTTGGGTTAGCGCCTCAATTTCCACCCATTTTGCCCATGGGGTCTCACCTTAGTAAGGCCACATCTCCCCGAATGGTGCTGCTTGTAGTTTGGAAGCATTGTATGAGTAAGCCTGGGGCAGGTGTCATGGCCTGGGACAGTGGACTAGGCAAGAGGAGGCCAGGACCACTTCTTGGCCTCCTCACCTGGCCTGCTCACCTGCTCCCAGAGACCCATGGTGCCAGGAGCTGTCCCTGCCTCGTGTGTTGGCTGCAAAGATTGTCTGCAGGATGAGGGAGGGACAGTGTCTGAATTCTTGGAAGGGAGCAGAGAAATAGGCCAGGTTAGCAGAGACGCTCTCAGAGGGGAAGTCCTACCTAAGGCAGTGTTGGGGAGCTGAGTCTGGGCCTGGGGAGTGTCTCTGGCTCAGGCTTGTTCATTTGTATAGTTCCTGGTTCTGGGGATGGAGCTGTTTAATGTAATCAGCTCAAGACTGGCCCTGATCCTGGGGCAAGACCGACTCCTCAGGTTTGGATTTGGCTGGCCTTATTGGGACACAGAGGACCAGGAAGGTCCAGAAGGGAAGACAGCTGCTTTCACGTAGCTTTCCTGCTCACAGCAGCTACAGCCCTTCTTGACTCTGCGCCTCAGTGACTTTTATGACAGGGAGAGCTTTTGGAGTTTAAAGTCTGGGAGGTTAGGTGTAGGCTATGCAGGTGGGAGATAACCCATAGGAGGGGCAGGACATGGCGGGAACCAAACGCTGAGTCAGAGGCCTGGGTGGGAGCCTCCAGGGCAATAAGACAGCAAGAGGATTGCCTCCTCCTGTTGTTCCAAGTTTGCAGGATAGCGAAGATGCAGAGAAGTGAGACTAGCTCCCATGCTGCAAGCACAGGCTGGGGCCACACACAAAAGTCAGGGGACCCCTTGGAATCCATTGTTCTGCATGTCCAATGGGCATGTTACCTGCCTCCTTGTGTCACTGAAACACATTTCAAATAAAATGAATAAGTGAATGTGCCAGCTCTGTGAGGCACAAGCTTTATTGTAGTCGACCTGACGGGCAAGAGAGAGGACTCCGGAAGAGAAGGTGGAACCATCAGAGCAGGGAAGTAGTCAGACTATAAGTCAGCCACACCTCTGCCAGCCGTCTGCTTAGAGTCCCATGTGCTTAGGTGAGCATGTTGAGGCCTGGGTCTAGAATTCTGGGATTTGTGAGAATTGAGGGCTCCGGCTTCCAGTCCAAAGTCTTCTAGCTGCAAGAAAATAGGGTGGTCAGGAAGGGCCTCTGCTCTTTTGAAGAACAGCTGGACTTGAGTTTTGCACTAGGGATCCAGGTCGGGGCCGCTCAAGGCAAAGAGGTCTCTAGGGCTCCTGGGATGGGCACCAGCACGGATCCTCTGTCATCTGAGACCTTCACCTGTGGCTGCAGTGACAGTGTGTCTATGGGATTTCAGGCAGGAAGACGCAGGTGGTTCTGGAAGACAAGCTGAAGAGGCTGGAGGAGGAGTGTAAGCAGAAGGAGGCGGAGCGTGTCAACCTGGAGCTGGAGCTGACGGAAGTCACAGAGAGCCTGAAGAAGGCCCTGGCTGGCGGGGTCACCCTGGGGCTGGCCATCGAGCCCAGGTCAGGGACATCGAGCCCACAGGTAAGGTCAGCGCCACATGTTCTGAGCCAACGTGCATTCTGAGCTGGTGACGTGTTTTCTTCTCTCTGTGGAAAGGTGGTGGAAACAGCAGCCTATTTCCCTTCCTTTCTCCCATTTGATGATCAGAGGCACCGCTCTTCTTATCTCTTTTGAACCATGTCCTAATTCGATTCCAATTCATTAGCTAGAGACCTTAATCTAATGTAGCAGATTGTTATGAGACGTGCAGCACGTCTTGGGAATCCTGCCAGGTGCCAGGAAACACGGCCTTCCCCTCGGATCTCACAGAACGAGTGGGAGTCACTTTGCAACATGAATTATCACCTTCAGTGACTCACCATTTGCTCTGATTGGACTAACAGTCACTGAGAAGTTACTGCTGTCCTTTCCTTGTGACTATGCCCTCGGGTCCCTAGAGCCTGGGGAGTCTCGTGTCACCCCTTCCGTTTCACAAACCAGGAACCAGAAGCCCAGAGAAGTGCAGCAACCCGGCCTAAGCACACATGGTGTAGCAGGGGCAGCAGCCCTGGATGCAGGCTCCTTCTCAGAGGGGCCCGCAGCTCTCTGCCCCACCTCCCACCTTAAACCTGTCCCTCTCTGAAACTCCCGTCCCCCTGTCCCTTTTGACAGCCACCCCTCAACTTTGAGAAATTGGCCCTCGCTTGGGAGAGCTGCTCCTAGCAGCAAGGCAGGGGCTCTCATCACAGAAAACAGGACACCAATGGTGCACCACCTCCTCCAGCCGCAGCTTCTAGGAAAGCAGGCTCTGGGGCCAGAGAGACAGGATTGGGGTCATGTCCCTTCTTGAGGCCTCACTTACTCATCCACAAACTGAGGATGATGACATTGCTGCATCTGTGATAGCTCATGGCACCGTGCCTGGGCAGAGGCAGTGTGGGTTCATCATTCATGTATTTGTTAGTTCATGTGTTCATTCATTCATTCAACGAATTATGAATACATACCCAGGCAGTGCAATGCGGGGGCCATGTGCTCCCCCAGGGACAGGGCGCAGTAGGCAGAACGGCTGCCCCCAGGGAGCCTGTGTTCCGATAAGGGAGGAAGCCTGCCGGGTACGTGTGTGTCCACATTGATTCCCCCTGTGAGAACAACACGCAGGAAGGGTGAGTACACTGGAAGCTGGCACGCAAGGGCCGAGCCGCCCCACGTCTCAGCGTCCCGCTTGGACAGGACCCGGCACAGTGAGGTCAACTATAACTAGAGGTGGGGCCCTGCTGGAGACACATGGCTTCTGTGCCCCTCGTGACCTCCATAGGGGTGGACCCCATTAGGCCCTGGCCTCCTGCAGGGATGGCCACATCACCCCCAGGGGTGTCTCCTGCCGACCCCCTTCCTTCAGAGCCCTTCTGCATCCTCTGGGCCCCACACCCAGCCCCCTGCAGCCTCCCTCCTACCTCTCATCCCTCCCTTTCCAAGGTTTTGGAAATAGTTGTGTCTTCCCACAGTGTCCTGTTCACCCGCTCACTTCTCCACTCGCCAAACCTGCTTTCCCTAAGGTCACCACCAAACTGGAAACCCCCCACTTCACCCCTGCCTCCAGACCCAGGCATCTCCAGACTTGCTACTTTCTTTGGTGACCCTGCATCCCCCTGGGAATTCCCTCTCTCTAGCAGTGACCCTGCATCCCCCTGGGGATCCCTTCTCTCCAGTGATGACCCTGCATCCCTGCGGGGGTCCCCTCTCTCCAGCAGTGATCCCACATACCCCTGGGGGTCCCTCCTCTCCAGTGGTGACCCCACACATCCCCAGGGTCCCCTCTGTCCAGTGGTGATGGGACTATCTGAGCCTCCCCACCCAGACCACAGGGCCTGCTGGCTTCCTCTCCTGGGAGGGCTCTCCCTGGACTTGGGTTGCCATCACCTGCCCTGGTGTTGGCAGCTCCCTGCTCTTCCTACCCAGCCCTCATCCCCAGAACTCGGGTGGTTGGGTGTATGTCCCAGAGGACTGTCATGGGCTGCCTTACAAACTCAGCGTGGCCTCTCACAGAGAGATGGTGGTGGTCTCTCCTTTCTGCCAGACACTCCATCCCTGACTCCTTCCCAGCCAGCATGGCTGTTAAGCTAGAACATGAAGAAAGCTGGCTGCTTGGCGTTCAGGGTCAGCAGCCCCTGGTAGGGATCCTAAATGACCCACTTTCAGGTTATTGAAAGCAGTGTTCTGCTTGACAGCATGCTAAACAACCCAAGCAGTGTTTTCAGGTCATGTGTTACACAGCAGTGACGGGGTGGGGGGGCGTCTGTGGCCCTGGGGGCTCATCTAGGCAGGCCCAGCTCACTGCCAGCACTCTCCCCTGAGGAGCAGCCTGTACTTCCTTTGGGGGTTGGGAGGGGGGCTTTTCACTCCACTTTAAGTCTTCCAGAAGACCTCTCCATTTGGCCTCTGTATATGCTACAGACGGTTGGTTGGGAGCCCCGGTGTCACCCAGGCTGGGCTTGGGCCACGCTGCCGCCAGCCTCTGGCCCAGTGCCTGGCGCTGCCCGGTGGTCAAGGGCAGGTGTGCACGCAGAGCTCTCTGCAAGCACAGAGCAGTGTGCAGAGGGACAGGGTGGGGCCCCTGCTGGCCTCCTAGCCCCCCGGCTGTCCTGTCTGTAACGGACATGGACAAAGTGCCATGAGACCCGGTGCTGACCCTGTGGAGTCATTCTCCTTCTCATTCTTGCCTGTTCCCCAACCCTGTGCGTTTTCTTTGAAACCTGCAGTCCTCCCGCTGGGACACACCACGGGCCCGGAGACCACACCTCACTCGGGTCTTCTCTCTGCCTTGACAGTCCCCGGTTTTCAGGCATCGCACCCTGGAGAGCTCACCCATGTCCAGCTGTGAGACCAGCGATGCGGAGGGCCCCGTGCCAGTGAACAGTGCAGCCGTGCTGAGGAAGGGCCAGCCGGCCAGCGGCTCCCCCTGCCGGGGACATGTGCTGCGGAAGGCCAAGGTGAGCTCCGGCCTCCCACCTTCAGGACACCTGCCCTGAGGGGAGCTGGCTTCTGCAGGAGGGATGGGATGGGGTGGGAGATGCCATGTCCTGACTCTCCCCAGTTCTCACAGTCCCAGCCTCCTTCAGGGGTCCCCCTTTCCAAGGTGAAAAGCCCAGAACTTCACCCCAAGGTGCTGACCACCTGGTGTCAGGAGAAACAGCAGCTCTGGGTGCTCCTAGGATTTCCTTCCCAGAGTGGGGACTGGACCAGGCGACCTCTGGGCTCTTCAAAGAGGGCCCAGGCCTAGACCCTCCTCCGTCCCATGCCGCCCCTGACATTGTCAGTGGTGTGGGAGGTGCAGGATGATCCCTCAGGCCCGCCCATGCTCTCCAGTCTCCACATGGGACTGGCACTGATGAGCTTTGATGCTGGACTTTAAAGCTCTCAGAAATTGTAAAAACCACTTCTAGGTTCTCAGAGCAGACAGTTCCTGACGGTGCTAACTACAAGTGTGTCATACAGAAAAATCATACTTGAAGTAATTACATTAATTCATCAGATGAATTTAATTTGCTCTGACGGGTGTGGAGGCAGACGGCCTCTCTTTGCTGCCTCTGGGCCCGGCATTGCTATCATTACGTTTGCTCCTGGGCAGCTTCAGAACCTGGTCCAAACTGCCTAGGAGTCTGCAGTTTTCGGAGAGGCAGGTCTGTGTTGGGGAGGAACGTGAGCGGCAGCGCCTTGGAGCCCTGGTGTGCTCATGGGGCGGCCCTGGTGGCAGTGGCTGTGGCCCCGTCTGAGAGCTGGTATCCTGCCCGGCAAGCGTTTGAAGCCCGTGTGTATTGCCACGTCTAGGGCAGGAAGGGCTGCTGGGTATTTGTTACTTTTCCTAGCAGGCGTTGGGCATTCCGGGTTTGACCCTGTTAGCTCACATGTGGTGGGGGGGGGCTGCAAATTGCCTGAGAGGTTCTTAGAATGGGGCCGTCCAGTGCAGTCCCACAACTGTTTGCAGATGAGAAGTGAAGTAACAGTGTCTCATTTACTTGGTCTCTTTACTGTCAAATCAGATTTACGATTGAGCCGTTGCCAAGCCGCATGTCATATGGGCGCTCGGCGACCACTAGCTTGGGGACTGCAGCTCCTGCTGCTCCTCTGTGCTAAAGCAGGACGCATGGTCTCGGCAGGTTCATACATGGTGACATGGGGGCCACACTCACCAAAGGACCTAGCCGTCCCTGCTTGTGGGTCCAGGAACCATGCCCACAGCCTCACAAAGGGACTCCTAAAAACTGACACGGGACTCTCAGCTGGGGGCAGGGGTGGGGCTCGGCCTCTCGGCTCTGATCCTGAGCAGGGGCGCCACACACATGCCCTCATCTGCCCACGCCAGCCTCCGTCTGAGGACCGGCACAGGCTGGCTCATTCTGGGCGCAGGAAGCATTAGCCTAGGCGGCGTTCCTAAAGTGACTTCCAGCTCCTGACGAGGAATGTCCTGCGCATGATAGCACACCCTGGAACTCAGATAGTGTGGGGCACCTGTCACGGGCTTTCAGCTCCAGGTCCTCCGTCCCCCTCCTTGGTCAGGAGAGCTGCATATGTGGGGTCCTCTGGCAGGCCTGGCATGATGGCCCCAGCCGTGCTTCCAGAGCCGCCACAGGCGAGCCGCTGCCAGAGGCTCGGGTGCCTGGCTCCGCGGTGGCATAGCCTGGCTCTCCGCAGCCGTGTCAGCAAGAGCCTCATGGGGCTTCAGTCTCCCTGTGTACACTCTCCTGGTGAGGTGTGTCCCTGCGGCTCTCTCTGGCCCTCCCTGCCGAGTGGCCACGGTGACCCCTGCTTGCCGATGGCAATGTATTTGCCAGACTCCTCGGTGAGACGACATGCATGCCTGTCCTGGCTATCAAACCTGCACGGCCCGGGGGCAGATTGGTGAGCTGGGAAGGGGAAATGCCAGCCTCTGTTTTCCCTCTGGACACCTGCTTCCTCGGCCCTGTGGCCGCCTCAGGGCACTGAGGAAGAACAGGGGGAGGCTGCACTCGAGTTCCTCCTCCTCTCAGCACACCTGCCTGAAAGTGCTCATGTGTGTGTGTTTTTAAATATTTTATTTATTCAAGAGAGAATGAGAGTGCACGAGTGGAGGCAGGGCAGAGGGAGAGGGAGAAGCAGAGTCCCCGCTGAGCAAGGAGCCCGATGCAGGGCTCGAACCCAGAACCCTGAGATCCTGACCTGAGCCAAAGGTGAACGCTTCACCAACTGAGCCCCACAGGTGCCCCCGTGTGGTTTTATTGAAGTGGAGGGTGGTCTGTTTTGACCTTGTTTCTGCCATGTTGGCTGATGCTCCGCTTTTCAGAAAAAGTGAGAAATGCCTAATTTCATAAGATGTGCAGAGGTGTGCAGCAAGTGAGCTCACAGCCCAGTGAACAAAGCCCTGGAAATTTCAGCAGGCGCTGGGTGTTCCCACCGGCCAGCCCACCACACCGGGTGCCAGGCCCTGCGTCCACACACACCTTCCCCTTGATCAGCCCAAGGGCCCCATCGTTGATCTAATTCCTGGGTCAAACGGTAGTCCTCGAACTCCTGAGTGGCCACCTCATCGGTTTCCACGCTGTAGGCGGCCGGCGGCCGTGGGGGCAGCCTGTCTCCCAGCACCCGGCCACTTTGACCTGTACCCTTCCTCTCGCCACACCTAGGAATGGGAGCTGAAGAACGGCACGTAGAGGGACGGCAGGACGCCCCGCTCGCAGGCGCTGCCCCGCCGCCACCGCCGCAGGAAGCTCCGCCCGCGTGGCCACTGCGCAGGACGCCAGGGTTTGTGACTGAGCTGCGACGCCAGCGCCAGACCCGCCCGCGTGTCCTCTTGCTACTGTACTTGTTCCTTCTAAAGAAATTCACTTATAACACTTTGGTTTCCACCTCTCTCTGTCGGAGAGCAGTAGGGAGGTAGAGAGGTCCTACGGCAAACGAGAAGCTCAGTGAGGGCTTTCCCCGTGTCCCCTGCACCCTGACCGCGGGGGACCGGCCAGTGCCCCCGCTGAGGCCTCGGCTGGCGGGAGGCCCGGGCCCCTGGCAGGTGAGCGCGGCTGGCGTGGGCCCTGGGACCGTCACGCCCGCCTGCTGAAAAGGCCGGGGCCTCCCACAGCGCGCCCTCCTGCCCCCCTCGTGCCTCAGCGTGCCCTTCCCACGCGCCCCTCCCCCTCATCACGAGAGGCGGGTGCGTGAGAAACCCGTGCTGTGAAGCATCTGTTACCTTTTCATTGTCTTTCCTCTGGACAAATGCTTTCGTCACCATGACGTGAAAAGCTGCCATTCTTTTTAAACTTTTTAAAAATTTCTTTTAATTGTGTGTTGCACTTCGCTCTAAGGGTTTTTCAGAGATTCTGTATCGTATTTTATTAATTATTTGTACTGCTTCTGAAAGGCAGCAGAGTGTCTGCTGCTTCACTAATGTGTGTTCCCCACCCTGTTCCCCAGTGTCCCCGACCCTGTCTGCCCCTCAGAGCCAGCAGGTGACCCGGTCTCACCGGATGTAGATGGCGCTTCCATTTACAGGACGGGCTAGCCCCTTGAGAGGGAAGCAGGTCCTGGAAGTCGCTTGGCCTTAGAACCCTAGCATCCTGAGCCGAGCGAGAGCGTCTGTTCTCTCCCCGTGGCCCTGCCTCCCCCTGCAAACCCAGGCCAGAGCGCGGGTATGCTGGGGCTGCTCCTAGCCCCTCGGGCTGAGGCCGGGTCTCGGCGCCTGTGGGGCACTTCTGAGAACCGGCCAACTCCACTGTGCCTCCAGAGGGACCGTCTCAGGAATCCTCAGCTATGGCCAGGTGCAGCCCCTGATGCGATGAAAGTGGGTCACCCCAGGATCCCTCTGCAGGCAGATTGGGGGGCGTGAGTCACACACCTATGCAAGGGCGCTTCCTGCTGAAATGTGGAAGCGTGGAGGTGTCAGCCTTTCATCCACCAAATACAGGGATGGAAGGCACGACACAGTCTCCATGCTTTCCCCCCGTCCCAGCACGCCTCCAGAGCCCCTCCAGGGCTCGGCCACTCTCCCATAGGCCCTTCTTAGGACTGGGGTCAAACCAACGTCAGGGCTCTCAGGCCCCGCATGGCTGCATGAGATTTTGGCCATAGAGCAGGCAAGTAGTCTCCTGTGAAGGTGACAGTATGCAGCAGGGAGCGGGGGCTGGAGCTGATCCCAGCGGAGACGTGGGCCCCCATCACATGTTGGCAGATTAGGGCACATCTCCCTGGCACCCAGCACGATCGACCCCTGCCCCCAGGAAATCTAGGGAGGAGGCCCCCAAAGCCTCTGGGTCCATCTTCCCGGTGCTGTTAGAGGAGCCCTGTCCTCCGTTGTCTGTCTGTGTGGGAAGCTGATTTTCTGTAAAAGGAAAAAGTTTGATCTACGGTAGGTTTTTGCTGCCTTCTGGTCAAATAAGGTTCGCAAAGGCACTTGGGCCAACCTGCTTGGCAGCCAGCTTTGCCCAAGCAGCCCGCAGGTTTTGAGCATTAGGAGAGGAAACCTAAGCAGCCCGTGCTCCTGACCGTGGCCCAGCACAGCCAGGGAGATCCTGGGCGGCATGGGGACCCTCATCCCCATGGGTTTGCCCAAGGACATGGCCCGTCGGAGCCAGAGCCAGGATTTGGACCCTGGTCCTCAACTCCTGGTGTACCTATTCTGTGTCGAAACCCAGGTTTCAAATTCCCAAGCGTAAGCCCTTTAAAAGGATGGCAAGCTTAGACGGATCCTGCTGGTCCCACGGAGCCGTTGGAAGCGGGCCGCGTGGAGGGCGAGGCCGCCGACAGCGAGGCTCCCGTGATGTTGTGTGTTCCCCTTGGTGTCTTTAGATTGATCAGAAAGTTAGGTGAAAGGATTTGCTTCAAAATAAGTTATTTATTTGTATATGTTCAATAAATAGAGTTTTTAATTTATATCTGTACATATTAGACACACATTAGACGTCTTGTCAGAATTCTGGCAGTGATGTCATTTTATGGCCCTCCCCAAGCACCCCGCCCGGCGGCCGCAGCTGACACGTGGAGCAGGTGGGCCTCGGGAGCTCGCTGCGGGGGTGCCAGACACCTGCCACTGGGAGAAGTCCCAGTCCCCTTGAGGCGTCACCCGTCCCGTCACAGATGGTCCTGTTCACAGTAAAAGGATCCTGACCCAAAGTGGAGGGAGCGTGGCGGCCGTGCAGATGGGCCACCCTGCGGGTCATGGCCACTTCCCTTAGCACCTAAAGCTTCACCGTCAGCCCCAAGCTCTGCCTCCGGCTGTATTTGGTGTCATCAACCTTCAAAATCTCCTCCAGTTTTATGTGATTATAATGTCTTTAATCACTCACCCACCTTACGCACAGAAACAAAATAGTGGTTAAGGGCGTCACCCGTGGCGCAAAACAAGCAGAAACGGTCACTTTTCCCCTGTTCAGAGTCAGTAGAGGGTGGGGCAAGGCCCTGTGCGGGTCAGACCAGCCATCCCTGCCCTCTCCGGGCTTCTGGATGGTTCCACCACCTAGGAACCAGCATGGGGCTGGGGAATGGTCCAGATGAGTCTGGATCTTTCCCAGGTCTTCTCTGGATGACTGTGCATACACCCTGGTGTAAACCCATTCTGTCCACCTCCTGTTCGCACACCTTGGTGTTTTCGAGCCCGATCGTCCTCCTTCACTTCAACTGTCCGAGTTCCAAAACCCCCAAAGCACTCAGGTTGGAGATTTGCCACCTTTTGCAAAGCCTGTTTCACACCGTGTGTGCGCTCGGCCCCACATCCACCCCCAGGAAGGAGACTCAGACCCATCTGAAGCGCAGCAACCATCGGGAACCTGGGTGCAGGTCTGCACGGGGACAGGCGCACGACTGGGGGCGGGCCCGGGGGCTGTGGGCAGAAGCCGGCTGCCAGCGTGCTCTCGGGAGGGGCTGGAGTCACAGCAGGCAGCACTCTGGGTTCGCTCCCCCAGTGCTGTGGCAGGGCCTCCCGATGGTGGGCAGCAGGGTGGGTGCCTGGGGACGGGGCCCCTCGTGCCAGCGAGGACCGCTGTGGCCCAGCCGGCGCACCCCTTGCAGGTGCCTCTTCCAGGATGGCTGCAGTCTCCACCGCCCCCCGGGGTCCTCAAGGTGGCACCGCTCAGATGTTCAACTGTTGCCTTCCTCGTTTGTTTTCCAAAAATGATTTTTTTTTTCTTAATGGGAAGTTTTTCAAATCTGTGGCATTGTTTTAAAGAGAGTGATTCTTATTCTTTTTTTGTTGTTCCCGTTGTCACTGCTGGCTCATCACTGTCCCCATGATGGGCCAGGTTGATACTGTGAATACATGAAGGTAAACTGCACCCCGTGCCCCGCGGTGGGCACAGCCTCTCGCAGGGGGCTCCTCTCCACGAAGGCCCCTCTGGCCCCTCTTCTGTGAACAGCGCCCCCACTGCCTCCCCCGGGGAAAGGTGCCCACCCCTGGCCTGGGCAGGTGTCACCAGGGCTCCTGAGTGCTGCCCGGGGAAGGCGCGTTTTCGCCATAGGATCATCAGATCACGATTCTTAGGGACCAAAGGCGTTTTTAATAAGATAATCTTTGTATTTGATTTTCTAATGAGAAAGGAAACAGTGACTTTAAATTTTAACACCAAACTTTTTAAAATTATAAATATTTAGCATTAATTGACCACGGCTCTAAGTTGTAAAATGTTTTCATAGTAAGATTGTAATTATTTCCTTACTGTATTTTTTAAAAACTAAAGTCATATTTAAAATTCTCTTTGAAAGAAACAGGCAAGAAACAGCAAAGATTTTTTTTTTAATTAAATCTGTTGGCGGTGCCCATTTTAGAGGACTGTAGATATATTTTCACTGTGTTTCTCAGTGTATTTAATTCATAAACTAAGAACTTTTATCAGAGGAAACTTCCGATGGAAATACCAGTTTTCTGGCCATTTGCTCCATGTTGTAATCACCTCACCTGAATTTTCTGCTTTACTAACTGATTTTTCTACTGTTTCACACGGTGTATAGCCCACGGACTGGCGCCATCCGGCGTGCCTCATTTGTGTGTTACCAATAAAGCTGTACGCTTCCAGCCAGCCTCCGTGTCCTCACTCCCGGCCCTCCTTTCTGCCGAAGGGGGGCACTTTGTTGACAGCCACCTGCCAGGTGGGAGAGGAGGGGGAGCAAGGAGCAGGTGAGGGAGAAGGTGGGCGCTGCGCTTTGTTTCTATGAGCAAGGATCCTCTTCCATCGAAGAGCCTCAGATACTGTATTTTCAAGTGGCTGTTAGTCCACGGACCGAATATGCAATTGAAGAGGGCCGGGCTCCAGGGTCAAGCGCTGGAAACAGTGGTCAGATGTGCCTGTTGCTGTCAGAAGCCCTGTCCTCACATGAACAGCCCCTCGGGGGTGCAGGCCAATGCCGAGACACCTGTGTCACAGGGGGGAGGTGCAGCTGCCCTCAGGACAGGTGGGTAGGGTGGGTGCTGGAGCGAGGTCACACTGTGTGAATAGGAGTTCAGTGGGGAGCAGAGCAAGGGAAAGATGTTGCCATCGAGGGCAACAGGAGCAGGGGGGGGAGGGTGGGAACGAGGGGCGTGCAGATGGGACACAGGACAGGGGCGAGGGAGATGGGAGTCTGGGCGAGCCCAGCCTCCTCGTGTGGGTGCAATGAGGAGGACGGCTGCCAGCCAGGACCAGGATGAGTCCGAGTGACAGCCGTGGCAGGTCTGTGTGGCCACACCTGCCTGGTGTCAGAGAGGCAGAAGTGCCACCCGCAGGTGCGCACGCCCGGTCTGAGCCGGCTGACAATACCGAGCGGGTGCCCCTGCCCCGGTGGCTGGCTCTGCCCCGAGTGCTCCTTGACCTGGGCCCGCGCAGGGAGCTCGCACAGGCAGGATTCGGCCCGAGCGGCGGGGCCGGCCGGTCGTTGGGCAGAACACACGGACGGGCAGCAGGTGCTGCGTGGGCGAGATCAGCGTGGGCCCGCTGGTCTGGAGTCTGCCGGAGACGCCAGGTCTGATCCGGGGCTAGGTGTGGGCCACGGCCCAGTGACCTGTGTCTGTGTGGGACCTGGGGGTGTCCAGGTGACCGAGTGTCCACCCACACCCACTGTTCCTGGGGCAGGGCCAGACGGCCTAGTGGTACCCCTCACCCCGAACTCTCCCTACACTGTGGGGCAGGGCTGGTCACATGGCAGATGGTGGGAGGCCGGAGGTGGACCATCCTCCCTCTGTCTTACAGGAAGGGGGTTCCCAGAGCACCCCATGCACTTAGAGGCACCGAAGCCACACGCCCCGTGGAGAAGCGGGGGGCAGCGTGTGCCCTGCCCCGGCATCAGCTGTTCCACGTGGGCCTCTGTGTCTCGGGGAGGCTTCCTGAGCCGGCCTTAACGATGCTCCTCCTCGGGTCTTGAACGCTGGTCATGTCCTGGTGGGCCGCCGATGGAATAGGAAGCACATCTTTGATTTCTGTTAAAACTGGGCTAGAAGACAGCAGAGCTCCCGGCTTTGGTTTCTAAAACCACGGAGACGACTCAGGGACATCCATCACGTGTGTTATAGTTTTGGGGGCGGGTGACATGAAGCCTCCCTGGCCCAGCTCCTTCATGGGAAGCAGGGAAACTTCAGCTGACGTCCGTGATCCAGAAATTTTATGATGGAAACCATCAATTTTACGATGCTGTTCAATGGGGCCATGTCTTCATACGGAGGGACCAGTTAGTCGGGAAGCGCGGTGGGAGACACGGGAGGGAGGCTGACCCGGGCAGCGGGTCCAGGACGCTCACCTCCTGACCTGGGAGCTCGCTCCAGCTGGTCCATCTGGAGCTGCCACCGGGCTGGGGGCCCACAGAGCTACCAGCTGCCGGCCTGCCCCCGGACGGACAGATGCCCTCCAGGGCCGGCCAGTTCCCGGAGATGGCGGGGCGAGACCGCACATGCTCACCAAGCACTCTGGAGCCCAGCCCCCGACCATGTCCACTGTGGCGCCCCCGCACCCAGGCCCAGGACCCCCTTCCCTGCTCCCTGTAGGGCCGGGTGCCAGACAGCAGGGAGTCCCGGTCCAGAGCCCGCTGAGCTCCCTCACGCCGGCCAGTCCTCAGCCTGTTGGCGCTGCCCACCGGCTCCTTCCCGTGAGCCTGCATAAAGGCTCCTGTTCCTGTTTTCAGGTCACTGTCCCCCGTGTGGCCCCACGTGGCTGTCCTCTGGAGAACTGTGAGTGTAACGAGTTGGCTGATCCGTGGCAGCCCCCTCCTGATCTGCTGGACTCTCCCTTCTGAGTAACAACAAACCTACTTGGTAACACATCCCAGTCTGTGCAAAGGGCCGGGACTCCGAGGTTGGCCAGTCTGGATGGAATAGCTGGCTCGTGCCCTGACTCCCGTCACCCACAGCGGGGACGAGCACCCCTCCAGCTGGCCCGTTACGGCCACCGTGGGGTCCGCCCTATGCAGATGGAGCAAGGCTCCCCTGAAGAGGGGGTTCGGGAGGGAGGCAGATGCTGCATGGAAGGAGGGTCCTTCTGGGTGGGCAGCTGGGCTGCGCTGGGCGGGGCGGGGGCGGCCAGCAGAGGCTGCTTCGGGACACAATCGAGTTTTCCGGTGGGACTGGAAGGCCCTGGAAGGCTCCGGGCAGGGAAGGGGCATGACCTCGGCATGTGTCCAAGCTCGGAGGACGCCGTGCGGAGCTGGCCCCAGGTGGCGGTAGAGGCCATGGGAGGCAAGCTGGACGCAAGCACAACCAGGCCTGTGTCCAGCCTCGCGCAGCCCCTCCTGCCTACATGGCCCGAACGCCCTCAGATCGGCCTGTCCCCACGCTGCCGTTGCGGTGTCAGCCCGTCCGCTCAGGAAGGCTGGTGGTCCTCACGACTCGGCTCCTCCTGCCCACACCCCCGCCGGGCCAGCTCGGGTCACTCGGGAATGGTAGCAGCAGCTGGTGGCGGGGCCGGGTGACCCCGGGGCAGAGGTGTGGAGGGAGGGAGGCGGTGAGGGCACACGGAGCTGGGAGCCGCAGGCCAACAGGCAAGGCACCGGCTGGGCCCTCCTCCCTGAACCCCGGGGGCGCCCCCCCCGCACCCGCCCACCTTGCTCAAGCCAATCAGGACACTCGCGGAATGTTCCCTGGGCATCTCAGGTACACGCCTCCTGGAGAACTGTGTCCCTCCCGTGTATGGTGGTGAGTGTGTGACTCAGTTTCCCCCAGGACCACTTCTCCCCACACGACGCATGGCCTCCTCATCCCACCACGTCGAGTGGCATCTTGGGGACCCCCAACGATAACGACACAGTAGAAGGAGCCCGACCAGCAGGGCCACCCTCCCATCCGCCCACCCCCTGGGCTACAGCCTTCCCTCCCCCTGTGCTCGGCTCTCTCCTCCTCCCTGCCCTGGAGCACTCTGGATGCCCCCACAGGCAGAAGGGCCCCACTGGAAGCTACAAGGAAACATCCCTCGGGGCGGCCAGGCCTCCCGCGTGTCCCCTTCCTTTCTCTCCAACGAGGGCTCAGCGTTCCCGGGACACTGAGAGCCTGAGGACCTGGGCGCAGGCAGGTGCGTGCCTGAGCCCTCCCTGCACGCCCCGCCGTGCTGCTGCCCTGGACAAGATGCACGTGGCGTCCCCGTCCCATCCTGCTGGATGAAGCCGACGGGAGGAGCAGGACCGTCCACTGCCCCGCGACCTTCTGCTCTGTTTGAGGTGTTTTTAAACACGCTCCGTGTTCCACGGGGCCGGGAGCTCTTCAGGGGCCGGCACGGGCCGCTCGTCTCGGCATCTTTGCTGCCCAGCACAGCCCTTGGCCCGGAGATGCTGTTCGCAAACACCCGTGGGACAACAGCAATGCCGACCCCACCGCCTACGGTGACAATGACAGCCACACCCACCCGTGCTTGGCCCACATCGGGCACTACGCCCGCACTTTTCAACATGGGCTCGCCCGGCTGCCGTGCGCTCGCCGAGGACAGGCCTCTGGTCCTCGGCACCGTGAGGCTTCGATGGAGGCGAGACCCCCCGACTGTGGAGTGTTGGGCCCGCAGGACGGACACTCTGCTTCCTCAGCTTATCCTTCATTCATTTCCTCATTAGGGATTTATTTGTTTAATGCCCACTGTGTTTGGGGTGCTGCAGACACACGAGGAACAGGCAAGCAGAACCCCGGCCTCGCTGCGGCCACCTGGCACTGGGACGGATGCGAGGTGCGTGACCCCAATACACGTGCAGCCAGAGACTGTGGGGGCTGTGAGGAGCGACGCCGGCCTCTGGTTGCAGCGTGCTGGGACTGCGGGTGCTCTATGGGGCACCCAGGAGAAGCCCGAGGCTGGGATGTATGTGGATGACTCCCCCTGCCCATCATCCTGATCCCAGGGCGTCCAGGGGACACCAGCAATTCAGAAGGGGGTCGTTGGTCCAGGGAGCATTCTAGAAAAACATGTTGTAGTGGCTGCTTTTTGCAGGTTGGAGCTGAGAAGAGGGCTGTCACCACTGAGCCTGGGTCCCCGAATCCCAAGGGGAGATGGGACCCCGGGCAGCAGAGTCTGGATGGCAGCTGGAACCTTCCAGAGACATGTGGGCTTACTGTGTGAAGTGAATCATGGCGACTGGGCTGCAGGGATGTGCGCAGGGACTGACCATGGTGTTCTGTGGATGGACAGGTGGACGGTCCACTGAAGTCACGGCTCGGGCCCCCCAAAACAAACACGCTCCAGACCTGGCAGTTATAGTGACGAGGGTGGCTGAGTCCTCACTCCTTCCCAGACCTGGATGGGTCATGTCCCTGGAGCCCCTGGGACCCGGGCGGGGGGGGGGCTGCAGGCCCTTGAGGCCTGATGCTGACCTGAACCTGGAATGTGGATTTCCTCCTAACTTGCCCCAAACGTACTTACAGCAGGGACATGTGCTGGAGAGAGAAAATTCGTTGCTCTAGGGCATTCGGGGACGCTGGCTCTCACCTGCGGCAAGTTCCTGGGGACCCCGACGCCAGTGAGGCCACCTGCCAGAGCAGGTGCGTGTGGCTGTCGGGCTGTTGGTGGAGCGCTGGCCCCCACTGTGTCACCGCGGGTCTGGTGTGTCCCTGAGCCCACCCCGTGATGACTCCCTCTGTTCTGAACACGCAGGTGGCAGCCGTCCTTAGCAACCTAGCAGCCTAAGAAGCCTCCTTGGTCCCCAGTGCCAGGGGGTCACCCTGGGAGCCCCTACCTGCGAAGATCATGAACAGAGGCAATCCCACGAGAGAGTAGTGCCACCTGCCCCCGTGTGGTGACTCCAATCGCATCCCCATCCCTTCCTTACTTTCCCATGAATGGCAAGGAGAGCACATGACCCGAGGAGGTGATGGGTGAGCAGTCGCAGCTGCCGTTCCAGGCGTGGCATTTCCTACAGGAGTGCACACAGCCTGGGATGCACACAACCTGGTGTGCACCTTTCCGCTCTCTACCTGCTTGGGGAAGCCCCCGCGAGCGAGCTCCCGACCTGGTGGGAAGGGCGGCACACCTGCCCAGGTGTTTCCGGGAGGCCCGTCCACGCCGCAAGCATCCCGCTCAACCCGCCAGTCAGTCGGGGCTGCTGAGGACAAGCAGTGGGTTTCCGGGGGCCTTGGCAAGACGTGAATGCGCCGGTCAGGTCGAGTCAGGAAAACAGAGGTGCCCTGGGCGACCCTGGCAGGAGGGACTCCGTTGGGGAGGCAGGGGCTTCTGCAGCGGGGGCGGCCGCCAGCCAGGAAAGCTGCCCAGGAAGTCTCCCCCTTAGCACCGGAGACACCAGCTCTCCCGACCTTGACCAGCGGCGGCCGGGACCCTCCTGGAAGTCGCCAGAACCGAAGCAGGTGAGAGGGGTCCCAGGAGCCAGCCGAATGGCCACAGATGGCACCGTCGGTTCCAGGCAAGGCCCTGGGGAAGTCTCACTTCTTACTTGACCTCGTTCCATGTTTCCTTGGGTAAATACTGGGAGGTGGCGCGAAGCCACCACGGCCCTTTCCCGCTGGCCCACCGCCCGCTGTGCGCTTGCAGTCGGCCCCTCGGTGGACAGGAGAGCGGAGTCGTTCTCTCTCAGAGGTGCGCACATCCTACTTCTTTTTTTTAAAGAGTTTAGTTATTTGACAGAGAGAGTGAGTGAGCACAAACGGGGGGAGGGCAGAGAGAGAAACAGCCCCCCGAGCAGGGAGCCCGATGCGGGGCTCGAGCCCAGGACCTGGGATCACGAGGTGACCTGAAGGCAGACGCTCAACCACCCGAGCCCCAGGCGCCCCAGACATCTTGGAATGTTTGCAGACTGCGCACTGTCACCCCCTTCCCCGCCGAGGGGCCGCCACCTGGGCCAGGCTCCGGGCTTCGCCGTGACCCAGTCCCTCCCGGCCCTTCAGCCTGGGGCGGAGCGAGCGGGCAGGCCGGTGGGATGCTCCCCCCGCAGCTGTTCTGTTTATTCTGGTTACCACGTTTTCATCCTCAATGTTGCAATTCGGAACGGTGCCGTCTCTACGCCGGCGCCCCCTCAGCTCAGTCCGTGCGCACGGACACCCGTGATGCCCGTGAACGACGCGCAGGAGGCTGCCTTGTGGATCCACGGGGAAAGGCCAATTTTTCTGGATGAGTTGATAAAGGGCGGCCTGGCGCTGGCGTGGGCTGTGGCGAGGCCACAGGAGAGGTGGGACAGAAGCCCCGGGACAGCCCGCTCGGTGCAGCCTGTGTGTATTTTAGACACATACCCATCTCCCACAAAATCACAGCTGGCATTTCAAGCAATTGCCCTTAAGGAGGGAGAGAATGAAGAGAGAGGGCAACCAGGAAACTGCAAATGCAAGCCTGAACCCCAACCCCAACAAGATCTGTACTGACAGCACCGCTGACCCAGGCCGGCTAGAACCAGCTCCCCAGAATCCCATGGTCCATATGGTGTGGGTGAGGTTAGCACTAGGGAGTGCCGTGGAGGAGATGGGACAGCAGAAAGGAACGGCAGCCCCTACACCCTGAAGGTTGGCGGAGGGCACCAGGCGCCTGGCCATTGCTGGGGCTCGTCGTATCCACACTCAGATGGGGCTGCCACATGTGCTCGGCTTTGCCTTGACCCCTGTGGCCTCAGGTGTGTCTGGCGGGGTCAGGACCACACCTGGGGAGGTTTCCGAGCACCGTCCCCTGACGCGTGGGAGCCCAGACCTGAGGAGCAAAGCTAGACACAGAGCCGCGGCCCCGCCATCCCGTGGAAAGGGTGCCGTGTCCCCGAGTGCTCAGGATGCTCGGGCGCGCCAGCCTGCTGTCCAGGGCACCCCGCCGGCCCCGTCTCTGCCGCCCACCACCCGCTTCACCTCACTTCCTTCTGGGACCGCATAGCGAATGTGCATATGCACCTGCACAGCAAGCCCGGGGGCGTTTCCACGTCTCTGACGCAGAGAGAGGGGAAGGAAGGGGTTTCTCGACAGGACCTCACAGCCGAATTCCAGAGCAGCCCCGGTGGATGCTCGGCCACCAGGGCCAAGGAGGCACCATTCGGAGGCCAGGGCGGGTGAGTCTGGCCTCCTGGCTCGTCTACAACAGGCCACATGGCACCTCAGAGATCGTGATCGCCCCAGAGCGTGCTGTCGGGCTGGGCCCCTCCCAGCCCTCCGCCCGCTGTGGCCTCTGCTCCTCACCCGGCAAATGGGCCGATGCCTCCAGGCCCTCCCGCTGGCCCTGAGAGCAAGAAGGGAGCCAGCACGCAGGTAAGGGCCTCAAAAGCCGACGGGGACTGCTGTTGTGTTCGTTGCAGGTGGCGCGTCCCCAATCCAAGAGGGTGACCGAGAGGGTAACGTCGCTGCCACCTGCCCCCAGGGTCAGGCACAGCTCAGGTCCCTCCGCTGTGTCCCCGAGACCACAGTTCCAGGGGCCCCTTGTGCATATGTTTAGGTAAACGTTGAATAATCGCTTCATAATAAGGCAAAAGCTGATTATATTCATTTAATCTTTGTTAAAAGCATCACAAATGATTTATTGATTTTTAAAAAGGAAAAATAAGAAAGAATTTTTCGCATCTTTGTTATGTGCATATACCAAGTATGGGCCTAGCCCGGTCGAATGAAGCGTTAGCTGCCCACCGCAGACCACACCTTATCCCCAGGCGCCTGCGTACACCTGCACAGCAAATATGCAGAACCTCGAACGTACAACCAGATCATCCACAGACCTACACGCTGATCTATATGGTTATGGGGATGGACAAGTGTAAGGTTTTGTCAGATGCCACCTTATTCCCGGGCTCTTGGGTCCACACACTCAAAATACTCTTAATAGAAATAACAAAATACAAGAAAAACACAAATAACTAAGGGAAACAAACAAAAAAAACCACCCAAAAAAACCCCCAAAAAACCCAACCCAAACAGCAGAGAGAATGAAGTCGAGTGGTCAAGGAAGGTCCAAGGGGTGGTGACCCGCAGGCACTGGTGAGCTGGGGGGCGGGGGCCGTGTCCAGGGGACTCCGTGCTGACCTTGACCTTGGACCTGGATGGTGCGGACAGGTGTCTGATCCTGTGTGTCTGATGCTCATGGGGCAGGCCGGGTGGGGGGGTGGACGGCAGGATGCAGGGCTCCCTGTTGTCTTTGGAGACTGCAGATGGGCTGAGGGGAGGTCGTGGCAAAGGTCCAGAGAATCCCCACATCTTCCCACGCTGACCTCACAGCAATGACCCCGGGTCCTTGGGCCCTAGCCCTTCCCCAGGAGGGGATTGAGAAGGGCCTAGAGGGTGTCCTCTGGGGTGGCACCCAGGAACCCCAGCTGCTGAGAAGGGGCCCTGGGGAGAAGGAGGCCTCCACCGCCTGGTGTGTGGGCGCAGTGACCCCTTCCTCCCTGTGGTCTCCGAGTCCCTATTTGTGACACAGAGATGGAGGGCCTCCTGTGTGCAGGCGGGCGGCTGTGGGTGTGAGGGTTCGGCCCTGGGCCTCCCCTCCTGCAGGCGCCACCTTCCTTTCCTAGGGGAGGTGGGTTAATGCCCCTGGGCTTCATTCTGGACTCGCCAGCAGCCAGTGAGCTCCTGGCCTGGGCTCTGCTGTGCCCACCTCCTAGGGAATGGCCCTGGGCCATGGGGAGCCCTGCCTGGAGGGGACAGGAGGAGGAGTGGAGGGAGGGAGGGGAGAAGGAGGGAGGAAGGGAGGGGAATACTGACTTCCGGTTTCAAGGCAAAAGGTGAACATCTCCCCCGTATATTCGCAGGTGTAGACTTGGGCTAGTGTCCCTGATTCTAGGCATCTGTGACTGAGCTGAACCAGCGCACCAGGGAGCAGAGGGCTGGTCCCTGGGGCACCTCTGCTACTGCCCTGCTGTGTGACTTTGGGAAAGTCACTCCCTCTCTGGACTTCGGTTTCTCCACCTTCAGAATGAGGGGTACACTCCTGGATGACCCTCTGGTTCCGCCACCTGAAACCACTGCTGGTCCCTGGGCTCCCACCTGGGTTCCTCACAACCACACGGTGAGGGAGCTCGGAACCCTGGGCGTAGGGCCCGCCCGGAGGAGGAGACCTTGGCGGGTGGGTGGGGAGCCTGGGGAGCACACTGTCCGCTGGCTATCGGCACGAGGGGCGGCCCTGGGTCCCTGTGGTCCAAGGGCCACCTGGGACAAAGCTGGGACAGCGCTGGCTGCTCTGAGTCCCCGGGAGACTGCGGAGCCCAGAGAGGCAGAGGAGCAGTGCTGGGCCCTCCGGAAGGGGTCCCAAGAAGGGGGCTCTGAGAAAGCAACACAGGTGCCTACTGCCTGGAAAGGGGTGCACACCCCCAAAATGCAAGCAGCTGCCTAGAGAGGTATTTACAACATCTGCAGTTTACAAACAGGCGGACAGTGGGAGGGAGGCCTGGGGCAGGGCTGGGGCAGGTCCCAGAGGGCGAGGGCGGCTGCAGAGGGAGGCCATGCAGGTAGGAGCCGCCCTCCCAGGGCTGATGAGGAGGAAAGCAGGCCCCCCGAGCCCCTGTGCGGGGACAGGGCCCACGGTGCAGTGACGGGCAGCCCGGGCAGGCTCACCGCCATCTCCAGGGCGGCCGGGCCTCGGGCTGGGGCAACAGGGTGACGGGCAAGGGTGGAGCAGCCAGGGCAGCCAGGCAGGGGCCAGAGGCAGAGAAGCGCCCAGAGTCGGGGTGGGGGCAGCGGGTGGTGCCAAAGGCCTGGTGTCCAGGGGGTTGGGGGATCCACAGGGCCCCCCCCGTGCGTCTCGTGGGCTGGGCGAGCGTGAGCTGAAGAGAGGGGACAACTGTCACCGTGTGTGGGGACAGCTGGAGGAGGTGGCGCTTCCGCAGGTCTCTGAGGGGACGCGGGTCCAGGCACCGGCGCCTCCGGGGATGAGACGGCGCAGAGGAGAGTGTCCCGGGCGCGGGCCTCCGGGGACATCAGCTCACCAGGTAGCTGTGCATCTCTCGGGAGTTGATACTCAGGACCACGCCGGAGTGGTTCCCTGGGAAACAGACACACGCCTGAGCACCGGCCCCCACTGCGGGGGCGCCCCGACACAGGGTGGCCTCAGGGGCGCCCCGTGGCCAGCATGCGGTGGGCACCGAGGTTCCTGCAGCCGCGCGGGGGGTGCCTGAGCCGGGGGCGGGCGGGGTTGAGTCTCTCCGTCTCCTGGATGCGAGACAGCGTGGCTCTCCCTGTGCAGCCCTGTGTGGACCCCGGGGGGCCCCTGGAGGTGAGGCCCAGGCCACCCACTGACCTGCAGAGGGGCAGCCGGGGCAGCGGCAGCAGGGGGCTGCGGATACACTGCGGGCCCAAGGGGCAGCGGGTGCTGCAGGGCATGGTGTGGGGAGGGCCGGGCGGCAGGAGACAGAGGGGGCCCAGGTCTTAGCTGGGGGTCCTGGGTGGGGGATGCAGCAGGAGACCGGAGGACAGAGGCCTGGCCCCTTGGGAAGGGGCAGGGGCAGACCCAGAGGGGCCCTGGGAGAGGGCGGGGACACACCCGGAGGGCCCCTGAGAGGGGGCGGGGGCACACGGGGAGCTGCAGCCCACCTGGCCTCCCTCCACCTCACCCGCAGGGAGAGAGAGGCCCATGGCTGTGCAGCACCTGCCAGGTGGCCTGCGGGATGAGGACCCTGAGCCTGAATTCTGGGGGAGACCTTCACCAAGGCCCACCACCTTGTGGCCTCGGTGTTGCCACCTGTAATGTGGGCATCACAGCACTGCCCTCGAGACCCTGTGGGGATTATATGGGAAGACGCACCTGGTGCATCCTAAGTGCTCGATTAAAATAACCTGTTATTATTATGCTCCTATTGTGCTTGAGGAGCTCGACCACAGCAAATGGGTGCCAGAGGCTGGAGAGCAGAGCTCAGGTCATCCAGGGACACTCACGCCCTCTGTCCCGGCCTGAGGAGCCTTGGGTCCAGTCAGAGCCTCTGCAGCCACTGCTAGCACAAGGGGCTCTGACATCACCTGCGTGAAGGTGGGGACTGGCCACCTGGGAGGCGGCCTGGAGCCCCAAGCAGGGGAGAGTTGGGTGGAGGGGGCCTTTGGGGTGCACAGGGATACCCGCCCCCTGAGCCTGGGCTGCCGTGCAGGGTGAACACAGGCTTGCATCCGGCTCACAGCAGCTAAGTGACTTGGGCGGGCTGAGTGGCCACTCTGAACCTCAGATTTCTCTTCTGTCAAACAGCCTGTCTGCCGGCAGCCCCACAGCCCAGGCTGGGCGTGGAGCCGGTGTGCAGGACATCAGAGCTGTTACCATGTCCCAGGAAGGGGCAGAGGACCCGGGAACACAGCAGGGTCAGCACACGTGGGAGACAGTGGCCGTGGTGCCACTGTCAGGGACCCCCGCTGAGATTGGGGGATTGCAGAATGGGTGGGGGTCATCTCCCCGGCCACCCCAGGGAGAAACTGAAGGGCACAGGCTTCAGGGTCTGGCTGGCCTGGGTTGGACTCAAGCTCAGCCACCTGGGGGCTGTGCTGACAGGGTGAATGCCTTCATGTCTCTGAACCTCACCTCCAACTACTGACAGAGCGTGGCCTCTGACTTCCGCCTCTCCCAGCTCTGAGGGTACACCAGGCACAGCAAGGGGGAGAACACAGTAGTGAAACCCCACGGTGCCCCCGCGCCACTGTGCTGGCCTGGGACAGATGGGGGCTGAGGGCAGGGAGGGACGGAGGCCGTGGGCTCCAGGGTCCCAGTCCCAGCCCCTTGCCACCAGCCAGGTGACCTTGGGCCTCCTGGGCTTGCTAACCTGGAGTCACCACGAGGTGCTCACCCCCTGCAGCCAAGCAGGGCCACAGCCCCGTCTGCACAGGCTCCGAGACCTGGGAAATCCCAGAAGCACCCGGAGCCTCAGTTTCCCTCTGGGACATGTCATGCTCCTCGTACATTGTGGCCCGGGCTCTCCCCACTGAGAGGTGGAGGCCGTGTTCCCTCCCCTAAAGATGGGCAGACCTTGTGGTTGCCTCGACCGATGGAGCAAGACACAAGTGACAGAGTGAAGGGCGACACGGCGGTCCCCTGGCTGGCTGACTCTCTAGTTGCTCTAGAACGTGGCCACCGCACTGTGCGGGAGCCCCAGCCACAGAGAGAGGCCACGGCAGGCGTTGGGGGCCAGCCCCAGCTGAGGGCACAGCCGACTGCTGAGTCAACTGCCCACGGCCGCGCAAGGAAGCCCCGAGGGGACCCGCGCCGTGGGAGACGTGGGTGAGGAGCGCCAGGTGGGGTGTGGCCCAGCCAGCAGTGTGAGCGGGGATGGTGGCCCAGCGTGCGGGGTATGCAGTGCGGCCGGGGTGCCCCGCATGGTCAGGAGCCGGGGACCGCAGGTACAAGAGCGTGTCGTAGACCGTGAAGTGCGGTGCGCAGGTGCTTATGTCCGTGTGCACCAGCTCACAAAACCATCATTTCCAGTGAACAGGACGGCTGGGGGCGTGGAGGGTCACTGGGGAGAGACCCCCAACATCCTGAGAACAGAGCTTCCCCGGACAAACAGCCTCCCCCAGGGGGCTGGACGGGGGGCCGGGGTACGGCCAGACATGGTGCCCGGTGTCCCCAGGCCTGTGATTTCAGCTCCGGTCACCCCGTCGTCAGATGGAGGGGACACGGCACCACCGTCTGCCTGGCCCCGGGTCCTGTGCACTTAGCTGGCCAGAGGCGGCCAGGCGGGGACCCACAGGAGGGTGGGGAGGGGGGTTTTCAGGGCGGGCGTTACCTAGAGTCTGCGAGTCGAGATCATCATCTATAAACTCCTCACCCTGGATGACGCTCTGGACGCCCTGGCTGTGGCTCACGGGGCTCGTCATTTCCTGCTCCTTCTCGTTGTGCATCTGGGCGTACACGGTCCTCCCGGGGCGTTTCCTGCGGGGCAGAGGTGGGGCTCAGGGCACTGGCCAGGCCTCTGGGCCCGGACCGCTCCTGGCTCTCCTCTGCTGCCCCGTCTCTGCTCCAAACCCACCTCCTCTGGGAAGCCCTCCCTCCTGTGAGCCCCCGAGGCCCTGGGCTTCCCTCCCGATGCCTCGTTCGTCTGGGTGAAACCCGGAAGGTCCCTGAGAAGGAGTGGGCTTTCTCGGACGCGGCCCACCAGGCCCAGCCAGTTCTGCACCTTCAGGCCTGTGGGCTGGGCCAGACTAGTTCTGTCCCCTGCGGGTGACTGAGGGTAACCCGTGTCACCTCCAGGATGGAACACGGAGAGAATGACTTGGAGCCTCCAGAACTCACTTCCCTCTGCTGCAGCTCCTGCATCCCGAAAAGGCCCTGCCCCGAGTGGCAACGAGAAGCTAGCCCTCCCAGCTCCAGGGCACAGCACGAGGGAGAGATCGGCCCTTGGTGGCTGTGAGCCTCTAAGCCGTTGGGGCTGTTTGTTACGGCGGCTGAGCCCAGCCCACGCTGCCTGCTACACCACCAGCAACTGACGCAGCTCCCTGGAGCCCCCGGCCTTCGGGCCATTTTAGACCCTAGGGCCTCAGGACCAGCGGGGCATTTCTCTGCTGCCCAGCTTCAGTCTGCTGGGCTCGCCTTCCCTGTGTGACTCAGCACCCTGGGGTGCACGCTCGCCCCCAAACTGTGCTCTGCTGTTTCCAAGGAGACCCCTCCTGCCGTCATAAGCATGATTAGTGACAACCCTGGACGTGCCAGGTGGCAGACCAGCACTTACACCACCCGCCCTGTTCGGGGCACCCTCTGGGCTGACTCAGGCTCCTCCCCATCCTCCTCCTCCCTCTCCCCTCCGCCACCAGGTGCAGGGCTGTGGTTTCCTTCTGGACCTTTTACACCATGTGCCATCACCTGGAGCAGTTTAGGGAACTGCAATCTGGCCCCTCAGGGGGTCTGCGGAACACTGTCAAAGAGGACAGGATTCCATCCCTCTGTGGCCTCGAGCAGCCAACCCTGCCTTGGACAAAGCCCAGGTGACACCCGTGTCCAGACTGATGTCCAAGGGGGCAGAGAAATGGCGGGGGGCGGGGATGCTTCCAACCCTGCCCCAAGTCAGAGAAGCACCTCACCCGCTCTGCCCTGCAGCCTGACATGCACAGCCCACCCACCCCAGCCCGGCCCCAGCCCATCTGTCCCCTTTTACAGGTGAGGAAGCTGAGGCTGGGGACGGGGAGCTGCCGAGCCGCTCAGGGGCAGGGCAGGAGCTTGGTCCGGGCCCTGTGCTGGGCCGTCCCTCGGTCTGGATGGGCTTGCCCTCGGGGTGAAGGGTGCTCCAGGACAGAGTCACAGAGACCCGGACGGGCAGAGATGGCTGGAAGCCCCTCCTTTCTTGTTTAATCTCTGCCAATACACGGGACGCGGGGCTCCCATGCACACTAGCACGGTAGGGGAGGGGCTGGCAGGACTCGTGCCCTTAACACCCCCGGGGCGGGGACCAGCACGCTCATTCCACAGTTCAGGAGACTGAGGCTCTAACTTGGCAAGACCACACCCCCCGGCCGGTCTCTGTGGGAACCTGAGTGTTGGAATGGCAGGGGACAATGAGGAGGGAGTGGGGTGGGGAGCAGGGACGCCCCTTCACTGAGGGTGGGGTGCCTGGGTGCCTCTGGGTAATACCGGGCCCTCCCCTGCCGTATGTGTGGAGCTCAGCTCGATACCCATGTGCATGGTGCAGGGACAGGAGGAGATAGCAGAGCCTTGAGGCTGGGGATGACTCTTCAAGTGGAGACACGGGGACCCCTGCCTCAATCAGGATTAAGTTGTCAGCATCTGGGGACTCCTGGGTGGCTCAGCAGTTGAGCATCTGCCTTCAGCTCAGGCGGTGGTCCCAGGGTCCCGGGATCGAATCCCACATCGGGCTCCCCGCAGGGAGCCTGCTTCTCCCTCTGCCTGTGTCTCTGCCTTTCTCTCTCTCTCTCTGTGTCTCTCATGAATAAATAAAATCTTTAAAAAAAAAAAAGTTAGCAGCCGTCCACATGGCCGACGCAAAGGTGCTCCAGAAATGCCGAGGAGGCAGAGGGGACATGCACCTGCCTCGCTAAGGGTCAAGTGCATCTGTCATCCATCGAAAGACCTGGCTGCTCAGGGGGCCCAGCAGGGGCCTTGGCCGGCGAGGGAGCCTCTCTGTGCCACCGGGAGCGAACACCTGGACTTAGTCCTGGTGGCTCTGTCAACACCAGCTTCGACCTGGTGCTGTTTCGGGGTCAGAAGGGGCCCTGGCTTCAGCACCAGAAATCTGGGACTCAGGTCCACTTCCCACCTCTGACACACCCCAGTCTCCACGTGGCCTCCCTCGCAGGCAGGGTGGGGCGGAGGGAGATAAGGCTGGGACGCTGGTGGGTCGCAAAGTGGGAGTTGCAGGGGCCATGGGGTCTTGAGCGACCTTCTCCACCTGCCTTGCAGGACTGGGGCCACTGGGAACCCAGCGTGGGCCTAGACCAGTGCCCTCCCCTGGCTGGGAAGCCGCTGCCCAAGGCCCGACCTTGCGCCCTGCCTGCCCCAGCGGCCAGGGAGCCTTGCCTTTTGAACTTGTAGAGGATGAACGCGCCCACCGCGAAGAGTCCGATGACCAAGAGGACCGCCACTGCCCAGTAGCCACCAGTGCCTCCCAGCCTCTGAGAATCTGCAAGCAAAGCAGCTGGAGGTCAGCGGGGCGCCACCCGTCCCCAGCCCTGGTCTCCTTGGACAGGAAGGCGTTTCACACGGTCTGGCAGGTCCTCGGGTGTGGCTGAGGGGCCTGGGAAGCCTCGGGGAACCTCAGCGCCGAGGACTCCCGCTGTGACACACGGGCCCTGGGCTGCCTTCCAGAAGGTGGACAAAATGCCTGTGTGCACTTCTGCTGGCGTGCGGCGAGCCTGCCACATTTCGCGATGGGCACCATGTCTCTACAGAGCACAGAGAAGCTGCTCAGCTGCTGCGAACATTCTTGCCCAAAAGAGGAAAGGTCACACGTGTGACCCAGAGAGGACAATCTCACGGCGGGGGTGGGGGCCGAGGTCATCGAGACCCTGAATGTGTAAATTAAAGCCAGAGCTCTGTGTTGCATCCACGCAGGGAGCGAGGCTCCTGGGTCTGACCTGGTCGTAATCAGAGGCGACCACCCAGCCAGGAGGGGCTGTCTGCCCCCGGCCACCCTGCTAATGGTGTCACCTGGGGGGCAGGATGCACACCCACCCTACCCTGCAGGGGCGAGCCCACACCTGGCCCCTCACCTGTGTCTGTGTCCCTCATGGACACCAGGACTCGGACCCCGCCCCGCAGAAGGAAGCTGATCTTCTGTGCCTTCAGCACCTGCTGGATGGCCATGAGTCTCTGCAAGCAGGAAGGGGAGAGTCAGGAGGGTCCTCCAGAACCCCCGGAGGGAGCAGGGAGCTGGGCAGACGTCTGCTCGGACTCTCCAGAGCCAAGGGGTTGGAGGGGCACTCCGTGGGTCTCAGTCTCTTCATCTATAAAACGGGAATACTTGCCCACCAGCCAACTTGCACTGAGAACCTATGATGGGACACAAAGGTGACCCACTTGGGCCTAAGGGCTCCCCTTTTGGTTGGGACCACAGGGTGTGGTGAAGCTGGGGAACCCAGGGTGCTCCAGGAGGCCCTGGCCCTGGCCGTGGTCCAGGAAGGCTTCTCAGAGGAAGACCAAGGACAAGACAGGTGACCCAGGAGGGAGTGACCCCACCCATGAGGGATCACTGTCCCAGGAGCTGGTGTTGCTGGATCATGGGGTGGGAAATGTGGGGGCTTTGCCATTTCGTGGAGAGAGCTCTCCTGGTGCTCAGAGGGGAACCAGCTGCCCCTGTGAACGCTCGGGGGTCATCCCTCCACAGGGCGGGTGTAGAGGTGGTGGGCAAGGGGGCCTCCCCTTCTGGGGAGCCTTGAGTGGGACACTCCTGGGGCCAAACTCAGCCTCCAAGCACAGCATTTTAGCACCTGGTGTGCCCTGGGGACGCGGGGGCCGTGTCAGGGAGTGAGACGTCAAGCCACAGCAGCCCTGGCTCTGAAGGGTCCCGGGAGGCACGTGGCCTGGAGAAGATGCATCTCAGTTTCGAGGGTCAACATGAGGCTTCAAAGGAACACGTTGCAAGATGCCTCGAGCCTGCGCCCAGCGCCCAGCCAGGGACAGTGGCCACCGCGCTGCCCGTGGCCAGGACAGTCCTGTGATTATTCACCGGCCTCGGGCACGTGCCTTACTCTCAGTGCTCAGGGCACCGGGGCCGGGGGTACCTGTGCCTCCTCTGCCTCCTTCCAAATCTCTCCTAAGTGCCCACCCCTGACTACTGCAGCATTAGCTGGTCTGCTCGTCAACTTGGGGGTGGGATGGATGGGGGTGCTCCCAAGTGAGGGAGGTCCCCGGGGCCAGCCGTGCCTTCCCTATGCTGTGCCGAGCCTCTGTAGTCAGCTCCCCATCTGAGAAGTGGGTACAGTCACTCTCAAGCCTCTGCTGTCCCAGCCCTGGAGACGCTGCATCGGCAGGGGCCGGGGGCTTGGCAGGCCTGGGCGCCCCCAGGTGCAGATGTGGAGGAGGAAGCCCTCGGGGAAATGCTGGGGGTCAGGCCCACATGGTCACGGGTCTGTGGGAGGCAGCCTGGGCGAGGCGTGGAGCGTGGCCCTGCAGCCAGGGCGGCCGTCGGCTCCATGTCCCCTCCATCCGACCTGATGCTCACCCCACGGAGCGCCTCTTCCCTCGCCCGGGGAACGAGGCGCCACCACCCACCCCATGGGTGCCGAGGCCTGTGTCACACCCCGCTCAGCACCGCTCAGCCACCCACACGGCCTCCGAGAGCGCCTGCCCCGTGACTTGGGGGCAGCTGAGCTTCCATTCATCTTTTCTTGAGATAACAGGTACTTTCTTCAAGTGTTCGTTCCTCGGCTGTCAGGATACGTGCAGCTGACCACTATCTGTTTCCAGAACGTTTTCATCATCCCTTAGGAAACCTGGTGCGGGCCAGAACTCCCCGGCCTCTGGCAACCACCTCCGCCTTCTGCCTTCTGCCTCTGCGCATTGGCCTATTCTGGGTGTTTCCCCAAATGCGATCATGCCGCAGGTGGCCTCTATGACCAGCTTCCCTCCCTCCGCATCTTGCTTGCAGGGTTCATGCAAGTGGTAGCAGGTGTCGGAGCGCCCTTCCTCTTCATGGCCGAGCACGATTCCGCGTGTGCGTGGACGCATCCTGCTCATCCCCCCACCCCCACCCACTGATGCACGTGTGACTCCTGCCACCTCTGGGCCACTGTGAACATCTGTGTGCACATGCATGCAGATGCACGGTCTCGGTTCTGCCCACTGTGTGCCCAGGGGCGGGGCTGCCTCCCATTTGGGGACCTGCTGACGGCTGTGCATGGGGGGTTCCCCCATTTCTGCATCAACCCCAGCTGCCGTCTGCTTCGGGAAGAGTTACAGCCACCCCAGGGGGTGTGAGGCGGCTCCGACGTACTTCGGGTCCCCATCCCAGGCCCCCCACGTGGCGGGTCCGCTCCACCAGATGAGGGCTATTATTATTTGGAAGTTGTTCTGCACCGTGAAGACTTGCTAATGGGATGGGGACTGATTTCTGCTCTGTCCTGACCCCACGCCCTGGGAGCTCTCGGCCCTCACGCTTAGCTTGGCTCCAGGGTGAGCAGCTCCAGCCCCAGAACAGGAAAGGAGGTGGGCACATCCCCCAGGGCTGCGGTCTGGCCCCGGTGCCCTTGTGCCTCCCCAGTGCCTCAAACAGTGACCTTGGAGGCCACCGGAGCCCCAGGAGGTGTGGCCACAGATGGAGGAGGACTGTGTGGGGCAGTGATCGGTGAGAAATGGGCCTTCACGTGGTGATGAGCCCCTGAGACCACTGGGCCGCCAAACCCTCAGCCAGCCCTGCAGGGAGGACAGGAGATACCTTGTCGCTTGTGAGGCTCCTCTTCCTCGTAGGTGTGGGAGGGGGCGGGAGCACGTGCAGGTCGGCCAGGGTGGGCAGTCCCGGCTTTACAACGGTCACCAGCAGCTCCTCGGGGACGCTGGTCTCCTGCGGGGACACATAAAGGCCACTCTGATCTGCTTGCCTTCTCTGTTCCGGCCCTGCGCCAGGGCCCCCAGGACACCCCCTCCCCGCTCTAGGCCCGTCCAGGTCCTGGCCATCTGTCCTGCGAGCTATCCCTGACCCCTACACATCATGGGATGGCCCCAGGACCCTGTAGCATCATGTTCCACCTCCTACCGCCCTCCTGGTCCCTCACTCCTGAGATCTGCCTCCCCCCAGGCTGGGCCTGCCCCCTCCAGTCCACTCCTTGCACTGTGGCTGGGTGCAGGGGAGCAGGCCCCTCTCTGGCTAATGTCCTCCCGGCTGTCAGAGTTCCTGACCCTACAACTCCTTCAACCCACAAAGCCCAGCATACACGGGTCCTCGGCCTCCTGAAAATCCCACTCCAAGCACTTTCATGCAGCAAACTCCTATTCACCCTTCAATGCCCAGGCCAGTATCTGCAGCATTACTGCTGGGCTGAAGGGAGTCATGGCCAGAACAGGCCTCGGCCTCTGACAGCCTTGGATGACTCTCGAGGGCTGGTCTTCTTCTCACTGCAGGACTAAGGCCCTGAGTGTCCTCTGCCCCCAGGAGCACTGCCTGTCTGTGCTCTGAGTTCCCCGAGGGCAGCAGGCAGATGCACTCATCTCTGCCTCCAGTGTCCAGCCCAGAAGAGAAACTCCGTGAAGAAATAAGAATCACATTAAGGAGACTGTGGGCCCTCAGAGAAACTGTGTCCTGGGCACACAACTGGTGCTCACTCAATGTGCATGGACGATGCCAGCCTGTCCCTCCCCTGCAAGCTGGCGCTGCAGCCACGTGTCCCCTAGAGCCAGGGCAGCAGATCCTCCAAGCACCAGGGGTGCCAGCCCAAGGCCAGGTCACAGAGACTGAGGCCGCCCACCCCGCCCTGGAGGTCTGGCCCCTCCCCTCCCCCTCTGCCCCCCTCCCCTCCTCCGGGGCACACGCCCACAGGTGCTGGGAGGCTCTGGCGCTGGCCGGCCGGGAGCACCTTGGAGAGCAGCCGGGTCACCACCAGGCCCACGTCCTCTCTCCACTCAGGGGTGTTGGGATTGTGCGCATCCAGGTCCTTGGAAAACCGCAGAGGCACCACCTGAAATTGGTCTGAAAAGAGGCAGAGACGGGAGAGCCGGTCAGTCCTGGGCAGCGTGGCTCTGCCCCCACAGGAGGCCACCCAGCCCAGATGGCCCGGGACAGCCCTGCGGTCGGGCCCCGTGGTCCACTTTTGGAAAACAAGAGTCCTCCTTGTGCCAGTGGCTGGGCAGGGCCCACCTCACTGACTGGCACCTAGTAAACGACCATGACAACGCTGCTGACAACCATGATGATGAACACACCGGTGCCCACCAGGGAGGGAGGGCCTGGCACACGCACCATGAGATCTGCCCCATGCACTCTCAAGGATGTGCATACTCCATCCCCCAGGGATCCACGGACTTCAATGGGCTGGTCTCCCCACCAGAGTAAGAGTCCCGCAAGGGCAGAGACCCCACATTTCCCTCACGTGTCCTGGGGTTCCCAGTTCAGAGGCCCACTCCAGAGCCACTGGTGGTGGTGAGCAGGCCCTGCAGCTGGCAGGCTCAGAGCTCATTGTACTCTGTCCATGTTCCTCCCAGGTTTCTCACTTGTGAAATGAGGGGAGGCTTTGCAGGGATGAGCGACCAGAGGGCTTTTGTGACCAGAGAACTCGGTGTCTCACAGCAGGGGAGGTGGTGATTATTTCCAAGTTCTGGGCTTAGACCCCTGTGCACACATGTTTGTGAACAAAGGAACAGCCAAAGGCAGGCCTGCTGAATATTTGACTGATGGCTGCTGTCCACAGGAGAGGCTGTTCTCAAAGCAAACAGGTTTTATGGGTGTGATGGGGCCAACAGCATGCTGGGCGGGAGCGAGTGTCTTCCATCCTTAGGATTCGATTGATTTCCTATGGTAAATGTCCCCTGTGAAGGAGCTGGGGGCCCCAGTGAGCGCCAGGAAACAGGATGCAGATTCAGAAGGAGTCTCAACAAAGGCTGTTAGGGGCTCAGCTGACAGGCGTTGTGGGAGGGGTCGGGCTCCAGGGAGACATCACTGGGTGACCCTGACAAGTGCCTAGCCGCCCCCTCGTCTGTGCCATGTGAGGCCCACGGGTGCTACAGGACACAAGGACGCACCCATGCTCATGTCACAGAGAGGGGAACTGAGGCCAGAGAAGCCGGGGAGCGTCAGAGCCATGCTCACTGACTCCTCTCTCTAGCCTGCGGCTGCCTGCATCACCAGGGTGTCTGCGGCTTATGCTCCCTGCATCACTCGAACCCGAGGCTCCTGTGAGGGATGAGACATGCTGCGTGACCCAGGGAGGGGACTCACCCAGCACGCGGACCACCTTGGAGTCCTGTAGCACTGAGTTCCCACAGGCCGCCTGCACCGTCACACGCACGTCCCCCGTGTCTGCAAACCGCGTGGTCACGGAGTTCTCCAAGGACAGCAACGGCTGTGGGGGCCGGAGCAGGGGTCAGGGCCAGGGTGGCGGGCGGTCCCCACGCAGGACAGCGGCCCATCCGCTGCCCAGGGCCTCACTGAGCACGCTCACTATCCCTGCCCTGGCCACAACACGGGGCAGCACCGGGGGCACGGGAGCCCCCCCCGAGCCAGCAGCTCTAAGGCAGTCCAGCCTGGACCCAGCACCCCAGTGTCCCCTTCTTCCAGGACCTGCCCGAAGAGCTGGGCTGCAGGTAGCTGAGTTGTGATTCAAACCCAGAGCCTAGTGCCTTCCTCACCCTCCCCATTCCAGAGAAACACAATCTGGGGCCTCCTGCTCCTCCCCACTGGGCCCTGTGTCTGGGCCTTCAGGCGCTGTTGGGGTCTTTCTGCTTGGGGTGCAGCCCATTGAACGAGCGAAGGATGGCCCTCTGTGGGTCCCCAGGGTGCCTGGCCTCAGACCCTCCAGCCCTCCCAGCAGCTACCATCTGTGGCTCCCCACTGCTTACAGAGTATGACCCAGGGCACTGGGTGGGGCTTCTGACATCAGGTCCAGCCCCAGAGGTCCCCTTCTCCATGAAGCCTTCCCTGACCACACCAACACCCAGACTAGAAATGGCCTGATCATCCCTGGAGCTCACGACACCTCCCCTGTCCCCTTCTCGTGACACGTATCACAACTCAGGTCACCTGATTTGCTCACATCACTGTCCCCAGGAAAAGGCAGGGTCTGGTCCACTTTGTCCCATGTCCGCCAGACTCAGACCCAGCCAGGGACCCGAGCAGATGCTCAGCAAGAAAGGCCGGCGTGTGCGTGCCCCGATGCCACAGTGTCATACGCTGTGTCCTTCTGCCCAGGCCCCAGGGCAGCGCCCTGCCGCCCACTCCCATCCGGGGGCCAGTGTACCTGCAGGCTGCGGCCGATCCACCAGTAGAAGACGGTGAGGTTGGGGTTCAGAGGCAGCAGCACGGCCGTGAGGTTCACCTCCTGGTTGATGCCAACGACAGGAACCACTTCGAGGTGGAGCGCCTGCAGGGGGGCTGCGGGGGCCCAGGAAAGGCCCGGCTTAGAGGACGTCGGGGCGCTGGCCACCTCCGAGGGGGCTCGTTGGTCCCCGCCAACTGCATCACTTCCCCAGCCTCGCCGGCAGCCCCACCTAGAGCCCTCGGGCTCGCCCTCCGAGGCCTGGGGTCCTGTGGCAGCCCTGGGGGTCTCCCGCACTTCCCCGAAGACTGGGTTCTCTCTGCCCCAGGGGGTGGCTCGTGGCCTCAGAGGGGTGACAGACTTACAGTTGACGTGGATGAAGAGCACGGCCTCGTCGTGGCCTGCCACGTTCTCCGCCCTGACGGACACGCGGTAGACGCCGGGGCTCTCGTAGCGGTGCCGGATGGGCTCCTCGGTCAATGTGAGGTTCACGTACACGGCCTTGAAGCCGTCCCCCAGGTCCACCTGGTACTTGGTGGTCAGGACATCACCCTGCAGGAAATAGCACGAGGCCACCGAGGAGTGACCGGAAGGCAGACGGGCCAGCAGCGAGCGGCTCAGGTGCTCGCTCTTCCCCCCAGAAGGCGTGGGCCCCGGGACCCCGGGAACCTGCCTCGCCCTTGGGGTTTCCGGCCCGGCAGGCAGGGCTGCGGGTGGCAGGCAAGGCCCGGGAGCCGCAGAGATGCACGGGGGTGGCAGCAGGGCCCAGGCCCGGGCCACCTGGCTGCAGAGGGGAGCAGTCAGGGCAGCTCACAGGTGCAGGGAATCGGGGAAGGACACGGGAAGCAATATCCTTCCTGGCTTCACAGCGAGGAAGAGTCCTCATGCTGTACCTCCCCGGCCCCATCGCTCCTTCCTGCCGCCTGTCCCTGTGGGAACACCCCGGACCCCACTTCCTGGTGACCCAGAACAACACAGGAATAGTGCTGACCACTTAGAATCCTTTCATTCTGCACCTGCTGAGCCTTAAAACCCGAGGAGAGTCCTTTCCCATGAATCGTGCTCACTTAACTTGCCCCACAATTACGGGGACTGGGTGATCAGTGTCTGTGCCCCCAGGTCCACGTCCCCCAGGAGCTCAGAAGGTGGCCTTCGCTGGAAATAGGGTCTTTGCAGAAGCGATTGGTTATGATGTGGTCACGTCGGAGCAGGATGGGTTCCCATCCAGGGGAGGGGGCTTGGGACACAGAAGAGACGGCCACGTGACGACAGGTGGAGACCATGGCGACACAGCCATGAGCCAAGAGACCCTCCTCTCACCCCTCGGAGCCGCCGGTGGGAGCCAAGCTCTGCTGACGCCTTAATTTCAGACTTCCAGCCCCCGAAACCGGGAGAGAAGCATGTGCTGCTTTATGCCTGTAGCACGTGGTCACTGGTGACAACAGCTTACTCCCGTGGCATTCTACGGTCCCCATGCGCTGGGCTAGAGCCCGGGGACCACTGGACTCACCATCCAGTGCTCCTGTGGAGCAGCCCCTTGGAGGCCCCTGCGGCTTCAAGGAGTACGTGGCGCCACAGCACCCCTGGGGACCCCGAGCTCCTGCCTGTGGGCCACTCGCTGGTGCTCGCTGAACTATTTAAACACTTCGCTCGGTTAAGATAACTTGTCATTTCTCCCCCTGGTCAGAAAGGAGTCCAGTGGCCACGCCGACAAGCAGCAAACACGAGAGTGGAGAAGAGATCTGTCACCGTCACCCCACCCCGGCACCCGCCTTGCTCTGTGTGCTGCCGAGCACTTTAAGAAGACGTGGACATCTTATTCTGAGACCACCACCAGCTCGCGTGGATGTGTAGGGACCGAGGCAGAGATCCTGTGTGTCCCGCACCGCATGCCCAGTGCTGACACCTGCCGGAAACCAGAACGGGCCAACTAGGATACAGACATGGACACCGCTGGGGGGCAGGGCCACCGAGCCAGCGCTGCCATCACACCCCTGACACCCTGGCAGCCACACATCCATCCGTTTCTGCAACTTTGTCATCTCACGAATGTCCTATAAATGGAGCTCGACAGCACAGAGTCACTGGGGTTGCCTTTTTCTCATTCAGTTTAATTCTCCGGAGACTCACCCAGGTCGTGGCTCGTGGCAGGAATCTGCTCCTTTTCACGGGGAGTAGTGTCCCAAGCTGTGGCTGCACCACTGTCCAAGCAGACACCCCTCCGAGGACATCCGGGTGTTCCCGGTTCCCAGCATTTCTGCAATAAGCTGTGGTGGGCGCTCGCGGGCAGGGTTCCGTGTGGACACAAGTCTGCATTCCTCCGAGACAAAACACCCAGGAGCGCACTTGCTGGTTGTGTGTTTAGTTTTTTGAGAAACTGCCCAAGGGTTTTCCAGAGTGGCGGTACCATCTCATCCTCCCAGCAGCCATGTAGGAGGGGTCCGGCTTCTCCACATCCTCACCAGTGCTTGGTCGGGTCGCTGTTTCTTACTTTGGCCATCTCATAGGTGTGCAGTGACACCTCACTGGGGTTGGATTCCCATTTCCCTAGTGGCCAGTGAGGCTGAACGACTGCCTATGCTCAATGGTCACCTGCTTGTTGTCTGAGATGAACCGTCCCTGTGTCCTTTACCTGTTTCCTAACCAGGTGTTTTCTTTCTGCTCTTGACGTGTCCTGGGTACCAGTGGTCACTGGATGTGTGCTGGGTAAATATTTTCTTCATGGCTTGTTTCTCACCTTCTGCAGGGGGTCTCCCTCAGAGCTCAAGCGTCCCACCTGGATAAAGTCCGATTTGCCAAATTTCCTTTATGGATGATGCTTTTGGTGTCTACACACGCCTGGCCTGGCCCTAGGTTGGCATATTTTCTATCTTTTTCCTGGATGATTGATAGTTTTCTACTTTTTAAAAAAAGATTTTATTTATTTATTCATGAGACACAGAAAGAGGCAGAGACACAGGCAGAGGGAGAAGCAGGCTCCATGCAGGGAGCCAGAAGTGGGACTCCATCCGAGGGCCCTGGGATCACGCCCTGGGCCGAAGGCAGGGGCTAAACCGCTGAGCCACCCAGGTGCCCCAATAGTTTTCTACATTGACCTCTGTGGACCTCTGGGGTCCATTCTGAGTCCATCTGTTACCAGGTGCGAGGTTCCTGCCGAAGCTCATTATTATCGGCGCTCCATCCCTCCACTGGGATGCTTTGGCTCCCGTGTCAGGATCAGCTGCACATTTCTGTGTGGCTCTATTTCTGGGCTATCAGCCCTTATTTTTAATTCTTAGATACTCACAGAACTTGGCCCCCGCCCCAGATCCAGCACTTTCCACACGCAGCTTGGCCCCTGAGTGAGGGTGGGTGTGACTTGTGTGTCAGTGTGCAGATGCGTGAGTGGCTACAAGGGTGTGAACACGTGGCGAGAGTGTGCCCGAGCCCCTGTGTTGGTGTATGAGAGTGTGAGTGTGCGCCCATGTGTGCATGTCCACCCCAACAGGGCTCCCACACTCTCCCGACCTCTACGAGGAAGCCAGCGGCCTCTTCCACACAGAGGTGTGCAATGGAGACATCTCTCACAAGAGCATCTCTGGGGCACTCCCCTCACCTCCAGCGGCCCAGGCGTCTGCAATCCAGGCTGGGCCCGCAGGGGCGGGGAGGAGGCTGATGGGCCTGTCCTGTCCTGGTTCTCGCTGAAGAATTCACCCAGATGGGAGGCTCTAGGGGGCAGCAGAAGGCCGTTCTTCTGGGAGTCTGTGCTGCAACTGGGGCACAGTTGCAGGGAGTCCACTCTGAGGGGCCAGGGGCCCCGCCCCCAGAGGGGGGCATCGCACTCCCCAAGGCCAAGATGCTGCTGTGACAGATGCCTACCCCCAACCCCAGGGCCACCCCTGAGGCCCCAAGTAGGAGTCTCAGGGCCAGGCTCATCAGCAGAAGGGACCAGAAGTGGGTGAGACCCAGGGCCTGCCCCAGGCTCAGCCCAAGTCTGGAGGCCACAGACCAGGCGTTGTCCATGCAGAGTCCCCAGGCCTGGGGCCCAGGGCCAGCTCTGTCACCTGTTGCTGTGTGGTCTCAGGTGAGTCACTGCATGTCTCTGAGCTGGGGTTTCCCTGGCTACAGATCGGGTGGGAGGAGCACACTGGGGAGGCTGGGCACACGGGCGCTCACCACACATACAACTCTGCGTCCTCTGGCCTCAGTTTCTCTGTCTGCATGAGACCAGGGTCCCTGCTTTGCAACAGCAAACACCTCTGTCATCATCACCCCACCCCACCTGAAGGACCTGTGCAAATAACAGGTTATAAAGCTGAACTCGCTTCATTTCAGCTTATTTCTTAACCCAAAACCCGAGTGCGCAATAGAGCTGGGTGTGCAGACAGCCGGGGATCCTGGGCAGGTCTCCCTCCAGGGGCGAGTGGGCTTCCCTTCCCTGCTCTCCCGTCGCTTTGAGTTTGGGAAAGTTCTTCTGAGTTCCGTTTCTGGATGTTCTACGGTGCCTCTGTTACTTCCATACTCAGAAAAATAACTTTGCTGTGTATTAATTTCAAAAGACTAAAAGAAAATGCAAAACTTCGAAGCTGTTACCTTGGGGGGAACAGGGGGTTTTGGTGGTATTTATATTCTCGACATTTTCAGGCGTTTTTCAAATGTTCTATCGTGAGTATAGATTCTTTTTTAAGTCAGAAGAATGCGTAATACTTATACTAAAGAGAAGACGAGAGGAAGCAGAAGATTGGGAGGGAATTCACATTTTTGTATCTATGACATAGAAATAAATCTGTATCTATCATCTACCTACAGGATTTATCTTTGGTTCTGGGATTATAAGTAATAGTGGTTTGTCTTTTTTAAAAAAAAAACTTTCGCCTTTTCTGAAGATTCCAGATTAACTAAATCAATATAATTAGAGGTTTAACGCATTGCCGCCCACAGGAATGAATGAATCTTGGAAGCGTCAGAGCCCAGTAAACACACACACCGCCATGTGCGGAAGGGTCCTCGCCTCGTGTGCTGGCTGCACGGTGACCCTCCCCACCCCCGTCCATATTCCAGTCCTCTGAGGTTTGGATCCCATCCTTACGAGGTGACTTGGGCCCCATCTTACCCACCCACTACCCCCCCGGCTTGGAAAACGCTGGCCTGGATGATTCTGCTCTAAACCACCTGCAGGCAGAGGGGACACCCACCCACGCCCGTCCCCTGCCTGCCCCGCGGAAGCGCCCAGCGGGGACAGCACACCGAACTCACCTGCTCCTGCCGCACCGTGAACAGGACGTCCTCTCCGGGCCGCACGGCCACCGCCTCGCCGCGGATACTGATCTGCAGGCCCCGGGGCGGCGTGAGCGGGCACTGCAGCTGTGCTGGGCTCTGCCGCGGGTCCACGCCGCCCTCACACACGTTGGACACCACCTTCCGGTACCTGCGGCCAGAGGGCAGGTCAGGGTCTGCAGGGACGGCGGCGGAGGGCACAAGTCCCGCGGCCCGGGGGACTCGCTGCCGGCGAGCTGTGTCTCTTGGCTGGCGGCCTCCCCACGGATGCCTGGCCTCCTCCTAGCCTCCTGGCCTCCACCTGGCCCCACCGAGGGCCATCGCTGCCCTGGGTCGGACAGAGCTGAGAAGCCGGGCTGGGTGGAGGGTGACCAGTGATGGCAGGGTCTGCTCCCTGGCTGGCTGCTTCCCTGTGTGGTCACAGTGCTCAGGACAACCCTAACACCTGCTGTCCTTGTGGCCGAGGGTGTGACTGGGCACAGCCCACATGCAGGGGCCTTGCAGAGAAAACTGCCCAAGACTGGCCGGGGCTCAGCCGTGGCCGTGTGCCGACACGCCCCCTCGGGGCTCCCTTCCTCACCACCCCACCAGAGGACACCTGATCCACCATGTATTTGCTGGGGATGGGCTGAGCACGCACAGCCCCTGCCCTTGCCGGGGGACCGCCCAGTGCGAGAGGCGGACTGCATCGCTCTACAACCCCCATGAGGTCAAATCACCACTGACAAGCTCTGGGAATCCGTCCCTTCAGCTGAAGCCAGAAGGGCGAACAGGAAGCAGGACCGGCGTGGGCAAAGGTCCTATGGTGGGCAGCTGGAGACAAAGTAGGGAGCAGGGCTGTGAGGAGGCCGGATAGGGGTTCGGAGGGCAGAGACCGTGGGCTCTGATGAAACTTTTAGGAGACCCCAGGCAAACCACGGCAGGGACAGCATCATCTGACTTGCCACTTGTGAAGCTTCCTCAGGATACACCGGGACTCTGTGTCCCTAAAACTAGCATCACAGCCAAAGTGCCTGGTTCTGCCCACGTCCCTAGGCCTGGTGCCCCCTCCTGCCCCCAGAGCTCAGCCACTGAGTATACGTTCAGGGGTTTATCATGCAAAACACATTGGACTAATTTAGAAGAAAATACATTCTAAGAGCTACTCCCACCCAGAGCACCCTTGTGCCCAGAGTATGCTCATGGTATGACGTGCAACCCTTCACCCTTGATGTGGGTGCTGGCTCTGACACGTCAGACAACAGTCTGCTTGCCAAGCCCTAGTGGGTGCATCAGAGCGTCTGCTCTGGCTGCTGGATGTATGGATGCAGGGATGGATGTGTGGAGGGAAGGATGGAAGGGGGATGGATGGATGGAAGGATCAGGGTAATGATGGATGGAAGGATGGATGGATGGATGGATGTAGGTGAATGATGGATGGATGGGTGGAGGATACATGGATAGATAGATGATAGGTGAACGATGGAAGGATGGGAGGAAGGATCGATGGATGGAAGGATGGATGGATGGATGGATGGATGGAAGGGGAGGGAGGGAGAGGTGATGGGTGAATGGATGAAAGGATAGATGGATGGATGATGGTGGTTGAATGATGGAAGGATGAATGGATGGACAGATGGATGGAGGGATGTGGGTGAATGGATGGAAGGATGGATGGATGGATGGAGAGAGGGAGAGATGATGGGTGAATGATGGATGGAAGGATGGAAGGATGGAAGGGAGATGGAGGGAGGGAGGGAGGGAGGGAGGGAGGGAGGGAGGGATGATGGGTGAATGGCTGGCTGCTGGCTGGTGGAATTTACACTGCTGAGGCCAAACCCTGCAACATCTGGCCCTGCTCCCTCAAGCTCTGCCCTGCTCCTCCCCAGAGGAAGTAATGGGGATGTTCTAGTAAGTTCACTGATGTCTTCTTTCATCTCAAAACTTCCTCAACTAGAAGCAGAGACCTTAAGAGACAAGGTCCTGGGAACTCCTGACACTGTGGGTTTATAGCTTTAGGTACCTAATCCTTCCGTTCCTTGTTCAGAGGCAGCTCAGAGCACAGACCCCCCTGGTGCTGCCTCACGAGGGCTGAGATGGGGACCCTGCAGGGTCAATGACAGGACATCGTCAGCTGCCTCCCCTTGCCATGGTGGCTCTGCCCCTGGAGGGAGACGAAGAGGCCCGTGCCGCGCTCACCCGAGGCTGCTGGTGTAGGTCTGGCCCAGCACACAGTCGTCTGGCGGGGACAGGGGGTTAAACCAGAAGTTGGCAAAGCACTTGTTGGCATCGGACTCTGAGGAGGGGGAGCGCTCAAATCCGTAGTCGCTGGAGGAGAGAGAACCGGGTTGGGAGGTAGGCACCAGTGGGGATGGGGGCCTGGCTGGGGGGAGGCCTCACGGCAAGGGTCTGCTATGACCGTTTATGGGATCACAGGCAAGTCCACGTGGCCCTGTCCAGCCTGAACATCAGCTACCTTCCAGGTGAGAAGGCATGCAGAGGGGATTCTGGGAACTCACAGGAGAGCAGTGAGCCCAGCCTGGGTGTCCTGGAGGGCTGCCTGGAGGAGGTGCACCAATCCCAAAGGAGATTAGAGACAGCCAGGGGAGGGGGGAGAGGCACTGCACAAGCCCCCCACCCCCCCACCCCCCGTTGGTGACATTGGTGAAGGGAGATGCAGGAGGAGGGGTGGCCAGCACATAATGGGGAGCAGGACGGCAAGGGTTGAGGATGGCTAGGGAGGCAGGCGCTGGGCCAGGGGCTTCCTGAACAAGGCTCTGGGAGTCTGGGAAGGCTGGGTGGGCGCCGCTAGCTCCCAGGACACCCTCCTGATTCCTGGCACCCATCCCCCCACCGCACCCCTGGGTTCCCCAAGCTCCTCGCACTCCCCCCGGGGGCACAGCTGGACCTGGCGCTGGCCCTGGCACACAGCAAGAGGCGGCAGGAGGACCGCGAGCCTGAGACCCGTGCCGGGCGGTCCTCACCAGAGGAAGTCCGACTCGCGGCACCTGCACACCCGGGACTCCAGGGCCGACGTGAAGCTCCTCCCCTTGATGCACCAGGACGTGGACTTCCTCTTGCGGAAGCTCCTCTGCTGGCCCATGATGCAGCGGTCGCCCTGCAGCGGGACGCGGGGTGAGAGCCCGCCCAGGAGGGCCGACTGCCCTCCGGAGGCTGGACTGCCCACCCTGCCGTCTCCAGGACAGCCAATCCTCAGCCCCCGGCAGCCGTCGGTGCACAGGGCATGTGCCCTTTCCCAGATGGGGAAACCAAGGCCCAGGACGGGGTTGGCGGGCCTGAGGTCCCGCTGGGGCAGCCTCCCTCCCATCCCAGCCCGCAAGCATCCATTGAGCACCCACTGTGTACACGCTCCCCCTGGCCTGAGGGGTTGCAGGGCCGCTGGAAACCAGGTCCCTGTTACATTTCTCTTCATCCCCTAGACCTGCAGAGTGCACACCTGTGTAGGAGCTCGGAGGAGCCGCGGCCTCCGGGGCGTGTGTGGACACAGCAGGCCCTGCCCCCGCCCCACAACAGTGACAGGAGCAGCAACAGGTGCGAGGTGCGGGAACCCCAGCCGTCCTGGAACCCTGGCCCTCCTGTCACAGTTCTGGCAGCACGACCTGGTCTGGACCGCAGGGGAGCCACTTCCAGCCCTTATTTCGCTTCATGTGACTACTCTTTTTGTTCCAGAAACATCTGTGTGTCTGAGATTCTGGGGTGGGCTGTCCCAGACCCCGCCCCGGGGGTGTTAGGTCATGTATAGCGCAGGCCCCGCAGCACTGCCTACCCTGGGACGAACCCGGGATCCCAAGCACGCGGGACCGCACGGTTGGCTCGGAGCCCCCAGCCCAGAGCAGCCCAGGCGCCGGGCGGGGCCCTCAAGTCCAGCAGAAGGCCGGGTCTGAGGGCCGCCGGGTCCTGGGAAGCCCTCGGGGGTGGGGCTCCCGGTGCCGCCGCGCAGGACGGGGGCTGGCCGCGGAGGGGCCGCCCTGCCCGGTGCCCAGGCCCACCTTGAGGTCGGTGAGGTCCCAGGAGCCATAGTCGTCCTCGCTGCACTGCCTGGAGAAGGACGGCCGGAAGTCCACCTTGACGAGCTCCCAGTCGGAGCGGAAGCTGATGTGGCCAAAGACGCTGCGGACGGAGGGTGGCAGGGAGGGAAGTCACCCTAGCCCGGCCCGCGGCCTGGCACAAACCACCTCCCCTGGGCCTCGGCTCCCGCGGTGCAGCGGGCACAGTGACACCGCCCCTGGCCTCGCAGACCGTGCCGGGACACCCCAGTACCCCAGCACCCAGCTCCTGGCCACCCGGCCCCCTGGCACCCCAGTACCGCTGACCCCCCGGCCGCCTGGTATCTTGGCCCCCTGGGCCCTGGCACCACAGCCCCCGGCCCCCAGCAAAGTGTCCAGCGGGCCACAGGTATGTGGTCCTAACAGCGGTGTCCACACAACTGGCACACGCTGTCTGTGGCTCATGGATTGTACAGGTGGGTGTTGCCCCCCCACGGCCCCCCTCAATGGACGAGAAAGTGGGCGCAGTCATGTCAGGAGCCCAGAACCCCCAGCTGCCACCCAGGCCTTTCCACTGCCTTCCACGGTCCTCGCTTCTGTTCTGAAGATGACAGGGGGTCAGCTGGCTGCTGCCGGGCTTCTCCTGCCTCTGTCAGTGTCACTGAGCCAGGGGTCTGCGCCTGGGACCCCCGGGTCAGGGGCACCACGGGGGGATTTGTGCCTGGGACCCCCAGGTCAGGGGTACCAGGCTGGGGTGTCTGTGCCTGGGACACCCAGCTCTGCTGAGTGGGGCCACAAGCTGTTTTTCCAGGCACAATTGGGGATCCAAGGAGAAGTAGGAGTCAGCACGTTGCTGGCAGCGGCAGGACGGGAAGGACGCAGCCCGTGCTCACATCCTGCTCCCCATGCGGCCCCAGCCTTGGCGAGTGGAGGAAGCAGGGATGGACACCCCGGTGCTCTCTAAAGGGCCGCCATTCACGGGGCACCGTTCATGGGCTCGGGGCCCATCTGTGCCGTCTGCTCTAATCCCCACCATGGACTTGTGAGGTGAGTCCACCCCTATTTTACAGAAAGGGAGACTGAGGCACAGAGAGGTTGAGTAACTTGCCCCAGGTCACACAGGTTGTCTGAGCCATTTCCTCTTCCTCAGTGCTCACTGACCATATACCCAGATCCCTTCCTCTCTGCAAGGACTGCTGTTTCAGGGGCTTCCCTTGGACTCCAAAGACAACCAGAGAAGAGGGCCCCTGCCTGCACTTCCGGTCCTTCCCCAGTCCATCCTACAGCATTCAGGACATATCACTAGAGGCTGAGCATCTGGGTGGGGGAGGTTATACACCCTGCTATACTCAGTCCCTTTCCAAGCATGCTGACAGGGACTGATGCTTGGGGAAGGACAGTCGTGATCTGAAACGGCCCTAACCCCACTCCAAGGTGGCAGGTGAGAAGTGTCTTGGAGTGTTTTCTTGGGGACCTGATGGCTGGCTCTGAATATCCGAGCCCGATATGTGAAGAGGAGTTTGTGTTCCTAAGGCAGCTCTGAGCCAGGCAGGCCCCATGTCCCGTGTGTGACCTTGGGCAGGTTCCCTCCCTCTGTGTACCTCAGTTTCCGTGGCTTTAAAATGGGGATGATAGCCGTGCCCTTTCAGGATGGTTGGTGTGGGCTCCCGGCGCACAGGAGGAGCTTCACACACACAATGCCACAATTCCTCTGCTCCGACACAGACCCACGAAGTAGGTACTGTTATCTGTACTTTGCAGATGAAATCCCCACCTCTGCACCCTGGCCGGGGGCCTCTGACGGTCCTCGGGGACCTTGGGCCTCCTGCTGTCCCAGCCTCAACCTTTCCCTGCGGTCAGTGCCCTTGTCTCCCGTCCCCCAGAACGAAGCCTGCTGGGTCGGTTATGGAAACAGGGTGTGAGGGTCTTAGCTCCATAGGGATGCTCTGGGCACCCCTGCCGCCGAGCGGCCTGTCCCCCTCCTGAAAACCACGTTATCCTGAGAACAGCTCGTGCGCTGCACCCGCACAAACACGACACAGCCCGACGCATGCCCATCACGCACCCCACGGCTGGGCCCTTTCCCACACCTGTGAGCCCGCATTTCTGGCTCCTGCTTTCCGCTCTGCGGACGGCAGCCCTGCGACACGGCCTGCACGCACACCCCAAACAGAGCCCTGCCCTCGCCCACACACACGGTGGCAACCTGCTGGGGCCCAGGAGGAGCCGGCCTCCATCCCGCCCCTGACCTGAGCCTGGAATGTGACATAACGTGACATGACGCGTCTCCAGGCAGGGGCACGGCAGCGACCAGGTGTCCAGGGGAAGCACCCCACCCAGGGTCTCTAGGATGGCATCACGGGGTCCCCGCCCTCTGCTCTGCTCTCGGGACCAAGGTCAGCTGAGGTGACGGGGGGCCGCACCCACCACTCCCTTGGTGCAGAACTGCTGAGATGTTAGCACCTGTGAAAAGGGGGGCAGGGGGATAAATCCCTCCGTGGACATTTCCTATGAGGACAAAATGAGATCACGTATGAAAACACCCCGTCACATAGAGGGGGGCTCAGCACAGCGTCCCCTCGGCCCTTGTCCAAGGGGCCGTACTGGGGAAGAGGTAGGGAGGGCACCAGGCTGCCTCTGTCCTGGGGGTGGCAGGGAAGGCCCCCCGGGGATGGGTCACTAAAACTGAGTTTAAGTCCACCAGGAATTCAGAGGCTGCCCATCCCGAGGGAGGACCCGCACTCCCTGTTCCTGCGTCCGTCTGGCCCACGCCATCTGAGTTCCCAGGAGCCTGGAGGTGGGCACAGAAGTGGTGGCGGTCAGTGGCGGTCAGCAGCCGTGGGCTGACCAGGACTGTTGTGCTCCCAGCCCTGCCCCGGCAGCCGGAGGAACTTGGGGTGCCTTCACATGATCTCCCCGCTAATGAGGGGACGGCCTGGAGCCGCGCAGGTGGAGGCGGGCCTGGGCGTGGCGGGCAGCATTGTTGGTGCTGGGCAGTTTCCTGCCAGGTTCGGCCTGAGGCTGGAGGCTTATCCAGGTGGGCCTCTTTGGGGTGTTCAGGAGGGCAAGACAGACGGGAGAGCGGACAGGGCCGCAGGGTGGAGGCTGCCGTGGGCTAGGAGGGGATCACGCCAGGGAAAGGCTCCCAGGCCAGAAATCCACTCCTGGGGGAGGGCCCGCGGCCACCCCGGGCCGAGCAGGCGGGGTAGGGGGGTCATGCAGCCGGCTGTCCCCCTGGCCAGGCCCACCCGCCACAGGAAAGAGGGAGCCGGAGCGGGCAGTCAGTCCAGATCCTAACAGGGGAACGCACTGGCTCCTTCTCAAGCCGCCGCTTGTCCTTGGGCCTGTGTCTTATCCATCTGGTCCCAGTTCAAGATCAGCTGCTCCGAGATGCCCAGGACACCTGTCAGACCCCAGCATGCTGGCCCTGGGACTCCAGCATCTTTCATGCTAGCGACAAAGCATGCCGGGTGCCACTCTTCACTTAAATCTGATCTGTCTGCCAATCTGGACCAAGGCTCTGGGGGGTCCTCAGGGTCCCCAGGGCCAGGAACAGGGGGCAGCACGTTGCAGGCCTTGTTGGGATGACCGGAGGAGGGCTGGCCTACGGGGCCTCTGCTGCGGTGCAGAGCCAGGGGCGCTCAGTCAGTGGGAGGGCGCCTCCCTTGGGGAGCTTCCGCCCTGTCCCAGGGAGAAGGAGGACGCAGGGAGACTGACCGCATGCAGACTGGGTGTTCACAGTGCGGGTGTCCTCTCTGCCGCCTGACGGAGCAGGAACGTTGTGGGGCCCTGCGGCTGCCTCAACACACTTCCACAAACAGGGCTGCAAACAACAGAGGCTTATCCTTCACAGGGTGGGGCCCTAGGGGAAGGTCCTTCCTGCCTCTTCCAGCTCCCAGTGGGTGCTCCCTGCAGATTCCAGATCCCAGCGAGTGCTCCCTGCAGATCCCACCAGGTGCTCCCTGCAGATCCCAGATCCCGCAGATGCTCCCAGCTGTCCTGGGATCCTGGCCTCCTCCAGCCTCCGCCTGGGCTCACACTCTCCCTGCGTGATGGTCTTCATCCTTCTCCTTCTTATAAGGACGTAGGATTAGCTCCCCATGCCCCCCACCCCCAAGCAGCGTGACCTCATCCTGATTCATCACATCTGCGAAGACCCTGTTTCCACACAGTCACAGGTTCCGGGTAGATGTGCATTTTGGGGAACCTGGCCTCCCCCATGCGGGTGTTATCAGTAAAAGGCAGGAGGGCACAGAGCCGCGCCCCATTGCACCCACCAAGGTGCACACCAAGAATCGGCAGAGCCATTAGGAATGCAGAGTCTCAGACCCCTGCCCTGGCCTGTGGATCAGCTCTGCCCAAACAAGCCCCCAGGTGGTTGGCTCGCTCAGGAAGGACCTTCCACAGCTGGACCCCGTTTACCCAGGCTCTGGCCCCGTGCACCCTATTTCAATTCCTACCCCCTCAGATCCCAACAGGGATGCCCGATGCCCCTTCGCCCCCTCCTCGCTGTGCCCAGAGTGAGGCCTGGCACCCCACGGACCTGAGCTGCAGTCTCAGAGCCCAGCCTGACCCAGGCCACAGCCTGGCTCCGCCCCTCTGCCCATGTGGGTGTCGGGTCCTCACTGGGAAGCAGGCCTGGGAGCCCCTCCAGGTGCCAACAGCTCATCATAACAATGGTGATGAAGATGACGGCTGCGAAGGCAGCTTGGGGCAGTGGTCCACTCGAGCTGCCCCGACTCGGTTCCAGCCCTCACCACCCAGGCCATCCTGAGTAGGTGACAGATGTCCCCGGGGGTGACAGAGGACAGTGGGCAGTAAGACACAAGGAGGCAGGTGCCAGGTTGGAGACGAGAGTGAGGAGGATGGGGAGGGAGGTGAGGAGTCCCGTGCTGACCATGCCTTGGAGCAGCAAGGTCCACCTCGGGGTCAGCTGCCCTCTGCCCGCCCACCTCCTGTGGCCACTCACGTCATGACCAGCGTCTCGTCCCCCGGCTCACTCAGCAGCCCGTCCACGAACACCGAGGTGCTGGTGAAGTTGTGTGTGCTCCAGGTGAGGCCCTCGTCCACGCTGAACCTGCCGGAAGAAGGGGTGTCAGCGCCGCAGGCGGGCAGGAGCGCTCCCCATGGCCAGGACCTGCTGCCCTGCTGGATCCAGCCCTGCCCGGGGCCAGTGCTGCCCAGCTGAGGTGCTGGGAGAAGAGCCGGCCCAGTGTGCTCTCTCTCTCGGGGGGCCGTGTAGCCGCCCGCCAGCACCACGGGGCCTCCGCCTCTCCTTAGGCTACAGCAAGGAGCTCGGGCGTGTCGTCTGGGTACCGTGAAGCTGCTTTGCAGCCCTTGGACTACGGTTATCTGGGCCTTGGAACATCCAGCTCAGCCCCAGCCAATGCCCGAGCCCAGCCCAGGGGGTGCCAGGCCAGGGACAGAAGCTTACTGCCCCCGCAATGCATCGTATCACGGAGTCACCAGCTTGCAGTGCAGGAAACTCTTTTTCAGACTCAAGTGATATCAGCTTCCTAGCAGCTTCCTGAGCGGCACCTTCTGAGTCCGGAGTTCACACCTGCCCTCACTTCCCCACAAACGCCCTCCAGAGTTCTGAAGCTGACCCAAACGCGCTCTCACCTGGGCACATCCTGCTGGCCTCCTTGCCTGGCCCTGCCTCCTCCCCTTGACTAACTTGTTGATGGACGTCACCTCCTCTGGGAAGCCCTCCCAGGCCTCCCTCCAGCCAGCCCCTTGACCGTGCCGTGCCATTTCCCTGCATCCCCCTGCCTGCCCTAGAGCAGCTCCCAGGAGGCAGAGCCCTGCCCACACTGCCTGCCCTGGCCCCTGCCCCCATGCTGCCCCCCACCCCCTGCATTACTTGAGGATCTTCAAGGGGATGGAGGTGTCCTTGATTGCTGCGATCACGCCGCCGTGGTCCAGGTAGAGGACGTGGTGCTCCTCCTCGAACACCTGCAGAGGGGACAGGTGACACTCTGAGGGCAGGTCACCCTCCAGGGGCAGAGCAGTGAACACACGGGGGCTGCGGGGCACCAGCAGAGGCCAGCTCCCCGAGGCAGGGCCAGCCTGGGGCTCCCCTGTCCCCCAGGCCCTCCCCACGCTCCCCCACACCACCAGACTCTGCCCGCGGGATGACTGAACGAGCGTGGCGGTGTCTGGACCACTGACATAAGAACGTTGCACAACGTCCGCCCCCTGCCCAGGAAAAGCTCACCCACCAATGTGGTGGACGACGTGAAGGTGAGAAAGAAATCACAGACGTCAGCAAAGCTCTATTTGACATTAAGACCCAGCTGACATGCCGCCTCTTCCAGGAAGCCCTCCCTGAAGCCAGGCTGGGTGGGGAATGTCTCTGGGCCCCGGGCTACACTATTTGTCATCAGCTCCTCCAGCCGGGAGGCTCCTCCCAGGCAGGGCCTGAGTCCCCTTCGTGGCCCAGCTGAGAGCTGAGAGTGCCTGTGGGCGGCGAGCCGTGTGGGGATGAAAGAAAGGATGGATGAGTAAGGGAGTGAATGAATGAATGGCCGCTAAGTCTTCAGGTGACGCATGGTCATGAGGCCTGGACAGGGCTCACACAGGAGGAAGCTTCCCTGGTGGCCTTGGGCTCATGAGGAAGCCAGGCCGGGGTGGGGGTGCAGGCCAGGGCCTCGCCACAGGCAGGAGGCAGGGGTGCAGCTCCTAAGGCGCCAGGGCGCAGGGGCCTCTGCTTCATCATCCGTGAGCGCAAATGTCTAGGGCTCCACCCTGCCCAGAGGGGGCGCTGGCACCTCCCCTGCACCTCTCCCAGGGAGGGGCCCCACCACTGACCACACTCACCTCCCACCACGCCCCCCACCACGCCCTCCACCCCGCGTCCTGCTGGCTCCCGGAAAATCAGCGCCACCTCCTGACCATCTGAGCGTCAGGACCTGTGGGTGTGCTGGCAGGAGTGCAGGGAAGCTCCGGAGGAGACGGGATGGATCCAGGACCGCCCCCCCACACACACCCACATGCACACACACCCACACACATGCACCCTAGTCCCTCGCCCCGGAACAGGAGGAGACAGGATGGAGCAAGGACCACCCCCCTACGCACATGCACACACACACGCATGCGTGCGTACACACATATGCACACACATGCACATACACACATACACATGCACCCTAACAACTCGTCCCAGGACAGGAGACTGGATGGAGGCAGGACCACCCCCCTACACGCTCACACACACACACACACACACGCATGCAGATCCCAGCCCCTCACCCCCGGGGACAGAGCCAGGACCACCCCCTACACACACACACACACACACGCACACACACGCACATGCACGCATACAAATGCACACGTGTGCACACACACAGCTCAGCCCCTTGCCCAGGGCCAGCGCAGTCCTCCGTGCCAGCCTGTCCAGGTCTCCACAAGTGGTGGCGTGCGGGCTGGCCGAGCCGGCCATCTGTGCATTGGGGGCCCGGGGGCAGGGGCCACGGAGCTGGGGGTGATGTGGCCCCACTTAGCGCTGGGCCAGGCCCGAACAAGTGTGGCTCAGCCGGCCCCTGCAAGCAGACGCCCACCCTGCCTGGGCGGGTGGACCTGAAAGCTTCCTGACTTGGAGGGAATGTTCTAGGAGATGACTGAGCGGGAGCAGGAAACTGTCAACAGAACTTCAGGAGGCACCTTCGCCTTCTCCCCGCTCCTCCATCACGAGTCTTTCCTTATTCGAGGGTCGGATTTTCGGGGAGCCAGCAGGACACAGTGTGGAGGGCGTGGTGGGGGGCGCGGTGTGGAGGGCGTGGTGCGGGGGGCACGGAGCAGAGGCCCCACATCCTAGGAATGTGGAACTTTAGCAGACCTGGGTGGGTGCAGCCCTGACATACATCACATCCTCCAGCCCCAACCCCTTCCAGCGGCCCTCCCCTCCCCCGAGGCTTTTAGAATCCCCTCCAAACCCTTTCATGGCCTCCAGGGCTCTGCAGGAGATGCCCCCCCTACTTTCTCCCACCCTCACACACACCAGCCACCCTGGCCTCCTTTTCCTGAACATGCTGCAGGTCCTTCGCACACGCTGCTCCCTCAGCCTGCAAGGCTCTTCCCCAGATAACTCCACCTCCTCCAAGTCCTGCTGGGGTTTCCCACGGCTCACAGGAATTCTCTAGCAAACACCATGACTTGAATAAGGAAGAAAGGCCACTTAGGAGAAATGGTGGAAACCCTGCCCTCTCCCCCTTACTTAGTATTTAGAGCAGGAGGCTGTCAGGTCAGGAGAAGTGACCCAGAAAAGGGGCAGCTACAGGACCAAGCACGGTGGAGCCCCTCCAGGACCCCAGCAGGCACCCTGCAGGGGTGCGGTGGGCCAGGCTGGGCCGGCTCAGCTGAGTTGCAGGCCAGCTTCTCCAGGAGAACCCAGAAAGCAGTCTGCTTGCTTGTTTGCTTGCTTGCTTGCTTTTTTCCTTTTCTTTTTTTTTAAGATTGTATTTATTTATTCATGAGAGACAAAGAGAGAGAGAGGCAGAGACACAGACAGAGGGAGACATAGTCTCCCTGTGGGGAGCCCGATGTGGGACTCAATCCCAGGACTCCAGGATCATGCCCTGACCCAAAGGCAGATGTTCAACCGCTGAGCCACCCAGGCATCCCATGAACTCTGCTTTCAAACATGTCTGCAGGCGGGAGTCGCAGCGCGGGACGAGAAGGAAGAGGGCAGGGTGGTCAGCGTGGTGGCCTTGGCTGCACGTACATGGTCCTGTTAATGGCAACCACGCTCAGAGGTCATTTCCTCATTTTCCAAAGAGAGACCAGGGGTGCAGAGACGCACAGGGTTTGTCTGAAGCCCCATAGCTGGTAGCTGGCAAAGCCAGGACGGACCCCGGGCCTGGAACCCAGCCCCCGGCCTTCCACCGTGACTCCTAGTCCGTGGGCCTCCTGTCTCCACCAGCAGGACACACCCAGTGGGAGGAGGACGGGCTGTGTTTTGGGTGTGACGAGGCTGCAGGCTGGAGTGGGGGCTCACGGCAGTAACTTGGGTGCTCCCCAGATACACCCCTGCAGCACTCACTCCCCAGGCTTGTGGCCCCATCTGCAGGGGTCGGAGGAGTAGGTGTGTCTGATGTTGTCCCTCTTAACCATTCGCTCAGGAAGGTGCTACTGGAGGACGCATGAACAGAGGTAGAGGTTCCTGGATGAGGGAGGTGACAGTCTGCAGATCTTAGGACACTGCATGGAAGGAAGGTTCATAACATTCCTCCCCAGGTGTCCACCCATCCAACAGACCCAGCGCTCCGGGTCCTCTGTTTGGGTGTTGGAGTCCAGAGGTAGAGATGAAGTCTCCCCTTGGGCGCTGCTTCCATTGCTCTGAACTTGCAGAGGGTCTGTCTGCCCCACAGGAACCCCCATTCTTGCTCCATTGGGGGTCTGATCCATGTTCTTTCTTGGGGGATCAGGCCGTGGGGCCAAATGTGGTCCAAGGGAACCACCCCAAGTGGGTTCTCAGGGCCTGTTTGTCCCAGAGCAGGGGCCCTGGCTACCCTGGGCTGTGCCTCCTGCCCGCTGGCGCTGGCTCCCCCCGGAGAACGGGCAGGGCACGGGCACATCTCACTCCCAAGATAGGGTATCTCCCAGTTACCCCAGGGGGTGCCCCAGAGCAACCCCACTCCCATTAGCCTGGGACTCAGGAAGAAGGGAGTCTGGGTCCTGACCCCCACCAATGGGGCTGGAGGGGCTTTGAACACCCATCGCCGTGGTTTCGGTGCCTTGATCAGCAGCCCCTCTGCGCCCGCCGCAGGCAGTGGGGCCCAGGGGCAGGCGGTGTCCCCTTCCCATCGCGCCCCTTCCCGCCTCCCCTGCACCCCAGGCTCCGAGGAGACTCCTTGAATGTTTCCTGCTTTGTTATTTTCATCATCCTAGGGAACTCGTGTTTTTAAAAGGTTATGTCCATTAAGCGGATACACGCTGTCATCTGTAATTCCGATTCTGAGAGTTCTCCTGGGACGTCTGACGTCCCTGACAATCTGCCTACACTCAGTAGGCTGCTCTGCCTCGAGTGACTGTCCAGCCTGTCCTCGGCCACCGCCGCCGCCGCCTCCCACCCCCCAGTGAACGCCAAACCCCGCAGAGCACCTGTTCTCGCACATAGGCACACAGCACCCCTCCTCTGCTCCCCGGGCTCTGGCACCCCTACCCCGCACCTCTGCCCCGCAAGGCCAGGCCTCCCGCTCCCCACCGGAACCAGCGTTCCAATTCCCACATCCCCAAGTGTGGAACCCCAGCAAGTTCCTCTACAACAGGGGTCACTGGGGATACCTCACCATCGGTTTCTACAAAATTAGAACACCTTGTCTGCTTCACCCTGGCCTCCTTAATCTCACGGGGGGGGGGCATGCTTCCTTAATAAATGGACAGACGGTGACCTTTAAGGAAGTTTGGGCACATTTCACAGGTTTTAGCAAAATAGAAATATTCTGACACAGTAAGTCTCTTTTGCCCTTTTTAAAATTCCTTGTTTCTTGCATATGATTAAAAATGTCAGGGCCTTATACCCAGGCTGTAGGTAGATGGGGTACCTTTGGGCTTGACATATTTGTCCTGAGCGTGACCTGGGCGGTGGGGGGTGGCTACAAGTGGAACCTCACCATGGAAAACCTGCCCCAAAGTACAGCTCCTGACGCTGTCTGGAAGGGCAGACACACACGAAAGTTTAGTGCATTTTCTGCAGTGTGAAAAGCAGGGGCTGTCACTCCATGCAGTTGGTGGACCTGACGCCGGCTCCTTGACGGTGTGCCCGTGACTGCACTGCCGGGGATGCTGGCGCCCGCAGCCCACTGCCCGCCCCCCAGGCGGAGAATGTCAGCTCCACGTGGGCCCTGTGCAGAGGAACCCTGGCAGGTCCAACCATCTCCTACAGAACTGCTTCTCCACTTTCTCTTCTCAGGCCCACTGCTACCTCGAATCCTCACCCCTGCACGCCTCCCAGGCCCCCAGCACAGACTCTGCAAGGCTCCGTCAAGCCTGTTCCTCCCTCACTTTCTCCTTTTCTTCCATGTCTTTGCCATATACCCAACAGTCACCCCTGCCAGGGACCTGGGTATCACCTATAGTCCCTGCGTCCTGTCCTCGGGGCTCCCAGAAGAGCTCAGCCCCAGCCTCCAAGGCACCGTGTGGCTCCCCACCAGGATGGCAGCTCCAGCCCCATCCCTGGCATTCACTGCCTTTGCTTAGACCCCCACAGTAACAGGTCTGACCATGTGAAGACACAGGTCAGGTCTCTAACCCCCCAGCAGTGGCTTACATGGCAGACATTAGTACCTGCTAAGAGGAGCCCTGTGTTCCCCCAGTCAGGCTGGCTGGAGGGTGAATACCTAAGTCTCAGAACTCCTCTGGGAGGGGAGGGGACCACAGATCCAATCATCAGCAGAATGGGTATGGGGCAGGTGTCAGGCCCCCTGCCTCCTTACCTGCCGCCAGGTGTGCCCGCAGTCTGACGTGATGTACATTTCTTCCTTATATTCCACCAGCTGTGAGCCCAGGTTACCTGGTCCAGAGAACAGGGGCAGGGTTGCTCTTAGGATCGGCCAGCTTTGGGCCTTTCCAAGGTCTGTGCCCAGACAAATCCCCACACAAGAGTTATGTATGCCCTGAGTCTCCATCTCCCACACTCAAAGCCACCCACAGGCATGCCCCCTCTGCCTTCTCCTTATACTCACCGGCCTACAGAACCCCTGTGTCTGGGCTCTGGGTCCTAGTCTATGCAGTAACGGATGAGCCTGGCCCAAAGAAAGCCAGCCTCAGGCAGCCCCGGCAGGGCCCTGACACAGGCGGAGTGCAGGCACTTGAGGGGTCCACAGGGAATAAGTGGTTCAAGAATAAATGTGGAGTGCCAATCAGGGGCTGGCTAGGAGAATATGCTCCAGGCGGGCCAGGGTGGGGTCATGAGGGCGCCTGGCAGGTTTTATACTGGGGGCAGGACACAGCTGGTTTGCATTTGGAGCCAGCTTCCCAGGGCTGGGTTTAGGGGAGACCAGAGGTCCAGGGCAGCATGGGAAGTACAAGTGAGAGGTTGGCTAAGCCCATCCATCCATCCACCCATCCATCCACCCACCCATCCATCCATCTACCCATCCATCCATCCATCTATCCATCCACCCATCCATCCATCCACCCATCCATCCATCTACCCATCCATCCATCCATCCATCCACCCATCCATCCATCCACCCATCCATCCATCTATCCATCCATCCATCCATCCATCCATCCATCCATCCATCCATCATCCATCCATCCACTCATCCCTCCATCATCCATCAATGGATCCTTTATTAATTTATCCACCCATCCACTCACCTGTCATCCCTCCATCCCCATATTTCTCTTCATCAACTCCACCCACTCACCCATTCCTGCACTTATTCAACAGGATTTGCTGAGAACCTGCTCTCTGCCCAGCCCCTGTGCTGAGCCATGGGGGGTCGGAGCTGAATAAACCACAGCCTCTGCTCAGCCCAGTGGGGAAGAAGTGTGCCATGCAACTACACACAGAGCCAGGATATCTGGAAGCCCAAGGAATCGTGAGAGCAGACAGGGGACAACTAATGGACCCAGGAAGGAAGGCCTTCAAGAGGAGACTCCCACAGGGAGTGACCGCCAAGCTGTACCTGGAGAGACAAAGGCGTGCTGGCCAAGGGAGAAGGAAAGGGTGTGCCTGGTGGAGACAACAGCCTGGTCAGTGGTGTGGAGGTGGGAAGGCACGTGGTGGAGACAGGGGCAGAGGGGCAGGTGCTGAACTGGGTACCCTCTCTCCACCTGGCAAACAGAAGGTGCTGAGAGATGGCCGTGAATGCATGAAAGGAGCAGGTGAACGAATGAATGGAATGGCGGGGGTGGGAGGGGAGGAGGGCTGCCCCTGATCTCCTCAGCAGTGCAGATGCCAGCAGACACGCGCCGGCCTGCATGCATCACACGCGGAGGCGCGCGGCGAGTGCTGCGGCGTCAGTAAGACTCGGCAGGCGAGCTCCTGTCTGGGCTTCCGCGGTGCAGATGTCTATCTTCTAAGGGATGCTATCTGCTTTCCTTGCTCCGTCTCCCAGAGCTGTCAGGCTGCCAGTCACCCGACAGGCATTGGGGAAAAATAAAGGGAAATTCACGGAATGCGTCCCCAGGCTGTCAGAGCAGAAGGCCTGAGAAACACGGAGGTGGTGCCCTCATTTTACAGATGGGGAAACTGAGGCCCAGGGGATGTGACTAAGGGAGGGGCAGGGAGGCTGCAGAGGGCCCACCCTCTCTGTGCAGGGCCTGGGGGTTCGGCTGGGCAACCCAGTCTCTGAGTGAGCACAGTGAGTGACATGCGTCCAGATCCTCACAGCATCCGTGGGCAGCCAGGGAGTGCGTTCTGGGTGTGGGAGGCCTTTGAGTCATGGAAACATTTAAAATTGTGCCTTTTGTATTTTCGTTGAGAATTTGGGGATTCATCCAACCAGAACAGTGCCTTTGAGGGACCGGGAGGCAGGCGCGCCCTGTGGGTGTCCCCTCACTCGGGAGCCTGGGTTGGGTTTCAGGCTTCCTGAGTGACAGTCTGCAGGTGGGGCAGGTAATCCCACTCCTGAGCTCCCGCTTGCTCCCCTGTAAAGGGGTGGGGGGTGGTGAACCTCTCTGGCCTGGTGCCGCGATTAGGAGCTCAGTGCCTGGACAGAGGGAAGGCCTGTCCAGACATCTGCTCATTTTCCCTTCCCTCCCGGCAGTGGCACTAGCAGGGGCGGGGGCTGTCCCAGTGCTGGGTGCAGAATGGCCCATAACCCTCAACACACAAGGAAGATAAGACACCCGCTGCTGCCTAGCAATACGCTTTCAAAACACATACTTTTAATTTTGAAAGATTATTTGAAGTTAAATAAACCTTAGTTTAGCTTGTGTTCCCTCAGCGCACAGGTACTCACCCCCGAAGGAGGCTCTAGTTAACCTACATTGACAGGCACATGCACGACTCTGCTTTGATATTTTTTCTCACGTTTGTTGTATGTGTCTCTCTCACTCCTTGACTGAACTAGAACCTTCTTCAGGAATCAACATGTCAGCCATGACACGAATCATTCTTCCATCCATCCATCCATCCATCCATCCATCCATCCACACATGCATCCACTTCTTCCTCTATTGATCCATTCACCATTCTGTGATCCAGCCATCCAACTGTCCACGCTTCCAGCCACCACCTATCCCTTCACTCATCCTCCGATGTTCACCCCTGTCCCATCCTTCGGTTGGCCATCTATCCATCACCCATCTATCCATCCATCCATCCATCCATCCATCCATCATCCATTCATCCATCATCCATCCATCCATCCATCCATCCATCCATCCATCCACTCATCTTCCCATGCAGCAACATGTATTGTGTGCCCACTCTGGGCCATGCATTCATCCCTTGGGGTGTGCCATGACTGTGCCAGGCCCAGAGCCATCCAGCTCTACCCTTGAGGATGGAGCTCCCCTCAGGCAGCCTCCTACCTGCACCCATGATGAGGCCCGGGGCAGTGTCTTTGGTATGCACGGTGCCCGACACGTAAGGGTTGTCTGCCCATCGCAGGTGCAGATGGAGGTGGCAGTCCGGCTGCAGGCGGGGGGAAGAAGGGGCCAAGGTCAGCATTCAGGTGGGAGACATGTTCCCAGGAAAGGTAGGAGTGAGGCTTTTCAGGTGGGAAGGCAGAGGCAGGAGCATCTGGGAGGAGGGGATGAAGGGCAGGAAGGAGGCTCTGGGGCTGATTGCAGAGTGGAGGCCATCGGGTCCAGGGTGACTGGCTGTGAATGAAGCCAGTTGGGCTTCTCCAAGGGAGGGTTCTCCCAGCACGAAAGAGCGCTCCCAGCATGGAGGGGGCATTCCCATGTGCAGTGCCCGATCACAGAATGCGACTCCTGGAGCCTGCATAGCCTGTGGCCACATCTGTCCGTCTGTCCATCCATCCATCCAGACCTGCTCCTGGGGGCCTTCTAGCAGCCACGGTAGCCCAGGCACCATGGAACAGCTGCAGACACCCCAGCAGCCCTGCACCTTCTGTGAAGAGCCCAGCGGCAAACATCATGTGTGTCCAGAGGGCAGCACTGGGGGGCATCCTGGCTGGAGGGGTAGGAAAACCGGGTGTAATGATAATTCCAGTGGCGACCCACGTGGGCTGACGGCTGCCTCTGTGCCAGCGCTGAGCTCAGCACTACACGTCACTGACGTTCTCCACATCCCCGCCACCACCCCTGTCTCACCAGTGGGGAAACTGAAGCAGAGAGCATGTAAGCGACCTGCCCAAGGGCCATGGTGGGGCTGGGCTACCATCCAGGGTGCCTGGATCTAGTGTCACACTCAGAGCCTGCGGGTGTCTCCCTGGGAGGGGATGCGCTTCCATCCAGGCCAAACTGGGCCAGGAGCCTCCCAGGAGGAGGAGGCATGAGCAGCTTCCTGTCTGGCCTCCTGGGGGGAAGAGACCCCCTCACACCCACCTGTCTCCTCCTGGCCGCCTGCACCCCAGCTCGTCCCTGGGTGGGCCTGGGGGTCCAGGGAGGACAGACGAGCTGAGACGGATATGCCCTGTGGCTGTGGCCTCCCCGAATCTCCCCAGACCTCACAGGCTCAGTGCCACAATCTTGCCGGCACCCCTTGGGCACCCCCATGACTGAATGTAGAGCCATAGGATGAGCTCCCAGGTCTCTACACAGCACTGCGGGGGCGCCAGGGGCTTCACCTGGCAGGGACCATCAGCCATACCCCAGGGCTGCCCATCGCACCTGCTTCTTCTCTCGTCTGTCCTGAAGCCTGGGAGGTGGGCTCTGGAGCCTGACTGGCCGGGCTCACCTTGATAACACAGGAAAGGGAGCAGGAGGCCCACCAGAGACCTTAAAGGGGTTCTTGGGGTCAGCCTTTGGGGTGTCCCCCATGTCGAAATTCCCCAGGCCTGGAATAGCTGGAGCCATGGACAGGGCTATGTTTTCAATCCTTGTACCCACTAAAAGCTGTGTGACTCTGGAAAAAGTGCTCAGAGTCTCTGGGTCTCTCTTTCTCTACTTCACAGCATTACTGGATTAACACAGCACAGCTTTTGGAAAGAACATCGGGGTGCCACCCACCCCCAGAGAACATTTGCTTAATTTCTTACTTATTAGAAAAGTAATAATTTCTTTGGCCCTCTTTTATTTCCTGGAAAAATCTCCAGTTTAGAATTATTGTGGAACCAAGTACTGAGAGATCCAGCTTCTAATTTGGGAGGCGCCTCTAATTTTGTGGGCCACTCTAGGCCTCAGTTTCCTCACAGTGACATGCAGGCAGAGGCACACAGGAGTGACCCTGTGACCCCCGTGCCTCTAAGTTAAAAACAAAACCATTTAGTAAGTTGGACGGTGACCCAGGTCAGACGGCACCAGGTGGTGGCCCCAGGGCCCAGTCCCGTTGGGACCTGCTTTCCTGTCTGTGCTGGGCTCCTAAAGATGGGTTAGCTGTGCCCTGTGCACTGGGGTCATCCACATGAGAAGCCCAGGCAGGGAGTCTACAGGAAGCAAATGGTGCCGGGCAGGGGCTGGGCGTGGGGTGGGGATTGTGGGGTGGGGGAGCCCATGCTGCAGGTGAGCACAGAGTCACTGAGTCAGTGGAGGAGAGCCCAGTCTAGGAGCTCTTGGATCCAATAAGACAAACCTCCCTCCCAAAACTGTGGAGTAAGACTTTGCCTGTTCAGGTTTTCTCCTGACTTTTTATGATTGAAAAGCAGATTAGGGAGCTAGTCTCTTTGGTGAGACCACTCAGTTATCTTCTCCTCCCACCTGGTGACCAGACACTAAGGGGCAGAGAGATTCCTATGACCTCTGTGGGCAGGGCCAGCTCCCAGGGGACGGGCATCCTGGCAGCCATGACCTCTGTGGGCAGGGCCGGCTCCCAGGGGACGGGCATCCTGGCAGCCATGACCTCTGTGGGCAGGGCCGGCTCCCAGGGGACGGGCATCCTGGCAGGTGTGACCTCTGTGGGCAGGGCCAGCTCCCAGGGGACGGGCATCCTGGCAGCCGTGACCTCTGTGGGCAGGGCCAGCTCCCAGGGGACGGGCATCCTGGCAGGTGTGACCTCTGTGGACAGGGCTGGCACCCGGGAGATAGGTACCAGTCATGACCTCTGTGGGCAGGGCCGGCTCCCAGGGGACAGGCATCCTGGCAGCCATGACCTCTGTGAGCAGCACCGGCTCCCAGGGAACAGGTACCCAGGTGTCCATGACCTGTGTGGGCAGGGCCAGCTACTAGGGGACGAGCATCCTGGCAGCCGTGACCTCTGTGGGCAGGGCCGGCTTCCAGTGGTACAAGATAACCCTGAGTCAGAAGAAAAAAGCCTCACCAGGGACATGTTAGAGAAGGGAGGTAGCACAGCCCTGCCTCGGTGCCCCTGGTTTCCGGGTGGGCCAGGTGGGGCCTGGAGCTGCCCGCACTCTGGGCTGGCCTCCTTGGGCTGCCACCAGGCTTTGCACGTCTCCTGATGCACCGTGCACACGGTATGACCGTGTGTGCAGTGGGCAGAGCACGGCAGAGGGTCCTGCGTCGAGGAACCTGGCTGTCTCCCCTCACCCCTGCTGGTGGGCTGTCCTGGCGGAGCACTCCTTGGGTTCTGTGCGGTCAGCTGTGGCCCACAGGATGCTGGCAGGTGCGGCCAGAGCTGGGGTCCCCTTTGGGGCCATGGAGGGCCTGTGGACAGCTCTCTTCCAGCCAGTCCTGGAGCTGCTAGGGGGTGCTCTGCTGGTGTCTGGCAGCTTGACACAAGGCCTCATCATCGCCCCCAGACATGTCTGAACCGCGCAAATGGAGGGCTGGGTGAGCAGGGTGAGGTGGAACTGTGGGGCCCAGCCCAGGGCACTCAGATACCCTGATTCAGGGAAAGGGCTGTCAGAGGGGGTCAGGGGTCGCCCCCAAGGGTAGGTTGGTGCCACAGTATTATGCGCTGAATACCCTGTCCCGAGAAAGGTGGCCCCAGGGCTTGGGTGGGTGTGAGGCCAGCCACATAGGGAGACCACGACACTCCCAGCACCCCCTCCTTGACAGCCTGGGTTTGAGAGGGGCTCAGAGCTAATGGGTTTTCATTCTGAATTAAGATGCAAACTGATTCAAACCACTTCCAAATAGGATTTATCCTCCCAAAACAGAACCGATCCCGACACTCATCTATGTCATAAGTCCCCGTTCCCAGCAGGAAATCTGCCCAGCAGAGAGCCAGGCTACAGCCCGGAGAAGTGCCAGCAACCCAGAGTTAAGAGAAAGACAGAAGACAAATCACACACATGTCAGGGGCCCCGTGATGACTCTTGAACTGCACTATAAGCTAAAAGATTGTCATGAAAATCCCCGATTATTATTATTTCTGGGTGATCCAGTTATGGCTGGACCTCATCTCCCTGTTTACACACTTCTGTATTCGGCAATAGGCAGGAACCCCCTTTGCAAGGAGAAGTGAACCCTCAGTTCATGCAGAGGACACGTGGCCGAGGGAAAGACACAGCCAGTGAGGAAAGCCAGGCGAGCGGCCAGGCTTGTGCCACCCCGTGCCCCCCGCGCCCCCCGCGCCCCACGCACCCCCCGCCCCGTGCTGCTGCCACCACGTCCAGAGACACCGCCTTCGCCTTCTGTCTTTTGCGCCCCGCCGGCTTTCTCTCTCCTGGCGCTCGCTGGGTTCTCCACAGGCTGCTGGGGCCGCACACTCCACCAGCCTCCTTTTACTTCTGTTATTTTAATGCAGGGACATGAATCTCATGAACGTTATCTCCTCACTGAGCTGCATAATTGCAGACAAGAATCTATTCTTAGCAAAAAACTTGCTTTGACAGATTAATATGGCTTAACTTTGCTGCTGATGATACAAAAATGAGCCCTTCGCGGCATTCCTGTTCTCCGAAGACTTTCTACAAGCGGCAGGTAATTACTTCCTCACGAGGGTCGACAGGTGTTATTTCCCTGCAGTCTCGGTGGGAGGGCCCTGTGCCGAGGCTGGGCGCAGGCCCCGGGGGGCAAGGGGAGGCCTGGGCCCGGGCTCACCGAGCAAGGGCCGTCCCCGCCAGGCTGACGCTGCTGCCCGGGGCTCTGGGGAGGGGGGTCAGCGTCCCCGAGGAGGAGGGGGGACCCACTCTGCCTAGATTGTTCTATACTCCGGCAGGGTAGGGGGGCGGGGGTCTGTGCTGCACAGATCCAGGCAGGATCCCAGGAGGGCAGGACTGTCTTTTGGTTCGTGTGTTGATCTACTCCAAACGCCCAGAACAGCGCCCCCCACACGGTAGCTACCCGTGTATCTTTACTGAACAATATCCCTATAACATAGACACCGTCCTTCTTTCTGTGTACAGAGAGACAGAGCTACAGACGGGCTCAGGCATCCAGAGCATGGTTCCTACCTCCGAGGGACTCACAGTCACGGCCAGCGGAAAACAGAGAAGCAAGTTTTCAGGTGTCAATAGGAGTTTGCTGGATGAAGCAAAAGGAAAAGGCATTCCAGGCCCACAGGACAGCATGGGAAGGGGGCAGTGCAGACGGGAAGGGACAGGCTCAGCCCTGCCTGCTTGCTCTGTGCAGCTCTAACTCCAGACCCCATGCCATCCCACTCCGAGCAGCCAGGGGAGGTCCGGGTGCTGGGGCTGGCGGGGAGCTCCCCATGGAGCAAGGAGAGGCAGGTCCGCGGGGCGCTGAGCAGCCTGCCTCAGGCCAGGGCCCCTTAGTGCTCCATCTTTCCACCCCACAGGCACAGGCCTGCATGTCACCCACACCTCCCTGTGGCCAAGCAAGGGCCAGAGAGAAATCCAGCCTCCTGCCCCCAGGGCAATCAACAAACTGGGGCAGCCTACACTGGTATCCATGAGAGAGGCACCCCTGGGATAGAGGGACTGGCCTGGGGCTCGAGACATTTGGGCTGCGGCCCAGCCTGGCCACTTATCCCAGTCACCCCCCTGCCCCCCAGGCAGAGTGCACATCCTGGTCCTGCACGCCGGCCCATCGATCTAGCAGACATAACACAGCAGGCTTGCCGTGTGCTTGCCTGCTTCTGCTCACCCCCTCACACCTCTGCCATCGCCATGAGGGTGTGCCAGCACTGGTCCCAGGAGGAGGGAGAGGCTGGATACAGGGAGCAGACCCCCTCCAAAATCAGCCGCCCTCTACATCTGTGAGTGAGCCCCGATGTGGAAAATGTGAGACTGTTGTTGCAGCTTTGTTACACAGCAACATTGCGGCCAGCGCCGACTGATGCACTGCTCCCTCTGACCTCCAGGTAACCCTTCAGTAAAGGAAGGAGCTTCACGGGACCCTCTCTGCCATGCCCAGAGGAGTCTGTGGTTCCTGTCTCCCTGATGGCCCTTCTCAGACATCCCTGCCTGAGCTTCCGGAGGTTCCTTCATGGATGCCCTGTGCATCCCCCCCCTCCAACCCTGCAGTCAGTGCGGGATCAGGGAGGCACTTACTGGCTCACAGTTGGTGGGTTTTCCATTCATGTCCGTGCTGGGTGGCCTCAGGTGATCCCAGTCACGGCCCTTGTTGTAAGTTATAAGTGTGACCACCTTGCCATTGGTTTTTTGGTTCGCCAAGAAGACTCCTTTCACCCCTCGGACCTGGAACAGCAATGCAAGAAGTGCCATAAATACCCATCCGGGGAGCCCCCTGACAACAGAGCATGCACCATGTGCCAACCCCTTGCTAAGAGCTCCGTCCACAGGGCCGCATTTCACACCGGGAAGAGCCCCAGAGCTGAGGTGATCTGCATACATTCTGGAGGTGAGTGTGGCTCAGGGGGTGAGGATGACAGACTGTGGCCCCCAAAGCCCCTGGGTGCCTGCGTGACACAGAGCTGCCGTCCCAGGCCCAGACGTTGGCTATCAGACAGTGAGCAGAGCCCTGGTCCTGCCATGCCTGGGTGTCACGGTCACCCCATCCCCACACGAGAGCCCCTGAACCATGCCTCCCTCCACTGGACCCACAGGGCCTGGGCCGATGCCAGTACGCTGGGCTCTCCTCCAGATTCCCTCAGCTCAGCCCCCACAGAAATGCCAGGTAGGGAGGACAGGGGGTGGGCACTGACCACCCCCTCCCTGGCCAGGGTCTCAGGTTCACCTTGTCCCCCTTCTCAGTGTTTCCAGGGTGCCCGTGCAGTGACCCAAACACAGCCAACAGTTGGCTACTGACTGGGCCCATGAGAAAGTCTGAATATCAGCAAAGGCCTCTAGGTCAGTGTCCTGAGCACACATAGGCGGGCTCTCACCACCAGTTCCTCCCAAACGAGGGCCTCGGATGTACAGCTATTGAGACCCACCAGTGTGGCCGGGCCCCCAGGAGCCTCCTGTGCACCTGCGGCTGCGGCTGCTCCTCCATGGGCAGCATGTCACTACTTCTCGGAGGGAGCCCCAGAAACCAGAGCCTCGGGGAGCCATGGGATTTACCCAGGCTGAGGAATCTGCTTCTGTCACATGACGATGCACAGTTCCCGAGCGCCTTCTCTGCAGCAGGCAAGCGAGGTTCAAGTGCACCATCAAGGAGCTGCCCATGACGCCGGGGCCAGTGCTCCCCTGCACCCAGCACATAGGCCCACCACGTGTCCCCGCATGGGGAGAGCAGGGCAACCGAAGGAAAGACACGAGTGGAGGGTAGATGTGCACCCTGGGGCTGCCGTAACGGAGTAATGTGCGCTGGTGGCTTATAACCCTTCATTGCGTCACAGTTCTGGAGGTCAGAAGTCCAGCACAGGGGTCTCCCTGGGGTCGCAGGGCCGGCTCGTCCTGGAGGCTCCAGGCTCTGACCCTCCTCGTCAGCACTCCCTTTCAGGGACCCTCTTGATCCCACCAACTTTAACTGCCCTGTGCCATGCGCATCTACACAAGATGCCGCTCCAGGTGGGAAGGGTGTCCAGCCCCCATCCTGCAGACAAAGCTGGACCCTGCAGCGACAGCCTGGGGCGTGGAGGACTGCGACCCCTTCTCCCACACATGGTGACATCGCTCTGCCTCCTGCTCACCTGGGTCCAGCGCTGGGTCGAGGGGCCTCCCTGACACCCTAAGGGCAGGTCACATGAGGATTTGCCCAGGGCTGGGTGGCTTTATTCCACAATTGCCATGTCATGTTCTGCTGGCCTCCGTGAAAACACCTAGCAGCCCATGACAGCACGGATGCCTCATGTCCGGGTGATGGCAGATGGCACATGGTGGGTCTGGGCAGCACCCACCCCAGGCTTCCTGCAGAGGAGCCGCGGCTCCCAACATCGACGTGACCTCACACAGGCCCCTTCAGGGCTGTATTTGCTCCCGTGGCTGCCGTAACCAAGCACCACAAACTGGGAGGCTAACCAGACATCCGTCCTCACAGCCCAGAGCCCAGAAGCCCAAAATTGAGGTGCGGCTGGGGCTGCGCTCCTCCTGGAGTTCCCAGGGAGGACCCTCCCTTGTCTCTTCCAGCATCTGGTAGCTCAGGGGTCATGGGCCTGTGTCCACATCTCCCCAGCGTCTCCCCTGTCTTCACGTGGCCACCTCCCTGTGGCTGCATCTCCTCTTCTGACTCCAGGGGACCTTTGTCCTTGGATCTGGGGCCCGGGTGGAGAATCCTCGTGCTCTCATCTCAAGGCCCTTCACCTAATGACAGTGGCAAAGACTCTTTCTCCAGCCAAGGTCACGGGCACAGGTTCTAGGGACTGACAGGGCCACATAGGCTGGGGGTCCCCATTCACCCGGCTATGATGGCTGCCTCCCACCTGTGGCCAGGACTCTTCAGGGGCAGGGGCAAGACGGGGATCCCCTGAACCCCCATTCCTAACCCAAGCTCCAGCATGGAGGCATGCAGAAAAGGGCCACCGTCTCTCCTTGAACCTGGGGTGCACACCCTGCTGATGTGCCAGCTCACGGCACCTAAAAGCCAGGCCTTCTGGCGCGGTATTTGCCTGTGACATCTGCGACAGAGCATTTTTCCCGGATGTGCCATTTGAGAAAAGATAACCGTGATCGTAAGTGGCACATGGGGAGGACCTCGCAGGCCAGGTTCCGGGCCAGGTCTTTCCTGCTCGAATTCCTGGGAAAGGCCACTGCTCAGTATACGGTGGAGGGCTTGTGGAGCACAGACCTGGCACCAGACACTGCTCTCCGTGTTCAAGGAGCCCTGTGTCCCTGAAACTGCACAGCGATCCTATGAGGAAAGCGCCACTGCCATCCTCATCTCTTGATGAGAAACAGAGAAGCACAGAGAAGTTAAGGAACCTGCCCAAGGTCACACAGCAAACACAAACCAGAACTGGGATTTGAATGCAGGCTGTGCAGCTCCAGAGCTGTGCTTGTAACCACAACCCATGGCCCCCATCAGCTGGATTTCAGGGAAGCAGCGTCCCCCGTGAGGTGGGTGGGCAGCAGGTGTCACCTATATGACAGGCCACTGTGAACCTCCTCTAGCTCCTCATGTCCTCTTATTTCGTGGTCTTTGTCCACAGATTACTGTTCCCAAGTTCCCCAGATGGCTAATTTCTGCTCCATCTCAACTCAATCTGCATCCTCTCCTCCAGGAAGCACTCCTTGACTCCCACCCTGGGCTGGGCGATCGCCACCCACTGCATCCCCTGGGTGCTGGCACACAGATCGGAGCCACTGTTGGGAGCTGGTCTTCTCACAGAGGCCAGCAGCTCTGTGAGGGGCGGCGTGTTCCTCCCTGACCCGAGGGAGAGGCCCAGAGCCTGGCATGTGGGACCAGCGCCGCAGACACCTGTGCACACAGTGGGCCATGGGACATGTCCCTGTGCCCAGCCCCTGGTCCTGGTCCCCTTCCTGAGCCACTGTCACCCGCTCCCTCTCCCCCCGCCAGCTGTGCTGTGCAGCAGCCGGACACCATTCAGTGCCAGGTCTGGGATGTGCCCAGTGCCTCCCTGGAGGTTCTGCAGGACAGGGCCTGGGGAGGGGGACGGTGGCCACCTTGGACAGGACAGGCCATCTCTAGCAAAAGATCAGGGCCACAGACAGTGTCCCTCTGCTTCCCCCTAGGGAAGCAGCCCTGCAAATGGGCTCTCATTGTAAACACGATTACATTCATTCCTTTCTTGGGGAAAGTGGTTCCCTGCTGCTCCTTAACAGCTCAGAGGTGAAGGCAGGAGTGCTGGATTTCTCTGGAGGCTGCCTCCAGCCTCCCATGCGGCAGATGAACCCCACTGCCTGCTCCAGGCTCTGCTAGCATCCACACACCCACACACACCCCAGCATTTACTGCAGTAGGGCACTTGCTCTGTTCCCACGGGGGTGGGGGGCTCCCAGAGGACAAGGCATGAGCTGAGAGCCTAAAAGTGAAGGACGGAGCCAGGGAGCACCAGCCAGGAGGCTGGCACCAGGCTTGGGGCCTACAGGCCTGGGCTGGTTCTGGTTTCCTGGCTTTGTTTCCTGTGTCTGTCCAGGCAGGTTGCTTACTTTCTCTGAGCTTCAGGCTCCTGACCTGGACATGGGCCGAGAGGCCCCCTCTGTGGCTCTGGTGTGACCAGAACAGAGGAGGTGACCATGACAGCCCAGTCCAAGAAAGGGACAGTGTCATGGATGTCTGTGGAATCCAAGTACCGAGTGAGATGGTGCAGGGGTGGCACCTGGCGTGGGAGCCAGGAGCCCGTTTGGAGCCTCCGATCGGGCCCTCACGTCAGAAGAGCACGAGCACAGGCTTCCGTGGGAGACAGTTGAGGCAGGGCTCCAGGGAGAGTGCAGGGGGAGCGGCAGCGAGGCAGGGACGCTCAGGGTGCTGGGACAGAGCCGGAGCCGGAGCCTCTGGCCCTTAGGTACAAACCACACTGCACCGGCTTTCAGGCTTTGGAGTATGAGCCAGAACTGGCTTTACAGATGGTGGCCTGCGATCCCGGCCGTGATGCAGACCTCTAACAGTGACCCCCAATTCAGCAAACTAGAGCGCCCCAAAGAATCCCATCCCTTCTCAGCATACCTGTATTACAGAGGATTTGCGCTCCATTATCAAATTTTGAACTTTGTCAAAGAGACTATGTTTTCCCTCTTTGTCTGAAAGTACCTACACGGCATCCTCTTGGCCTGCAAAGCCTCCATCCAATACATGGTCCCTCACCGAAATATTTGCAGACTTGAGATAGTCTTAGAGACGACGGGGGTGGGGGGAGGGGCGGCAGGGAGAGAGTGAGGAACGCAGTGAGGCCTGGCCCCGACACCCTGCACCCAGCACCCGGGGCCACACCCCCAGATCTCTCTCTGGTGATCATCCCACCTCGAGGATGTCGATGACCACACTCTCCTCCGCCTGCCGGGAGCTGCGCACGTCCTCCAGCACCAGAGAGTAGCGCACGCCGCGCGGGTCCGACTGGTACAGGTTGTAGGTGTCCATCTGGTACCACTCCTGCACCGCCACGAACACCTGGTTCTCGTCCGTGCTGATGATCTGCAGATCCTGGGAACACGTGGTGGGGGGGAAGGGTCAGAGGTGAGCAGGAGGTGGGCGTGGGAGTGTGAGCCCTGAGGGGATGGGGCAGGGCTCAGGCCTGGGGGTGCTGCTCACGGCTCTCCCAGAGTCCCACTAACCCAGATTTTCATCCTGCTTCTGCCCTCGGCTTGGTGACCTGGGACAAGTCCCTATATTCCCTTGGGCCTCAGTTCTCCCACCACCAACACGGAGGTGATGCCCTGGCCTCCATACTGGGTTGTGGGAGGGACGGCCCAGGCACACAATGGGGCACACGGAGGCCCCCTCCTCCCAGCCCTGTGTAGGCAATCTGTCCATCTGTCCCTGTTGTGTGGAGGACTTCTTCCTCCATGCACCTCCAGTGTCACCTCTGGGGACACAGGGGCTGAGTCTCCCCTGCAGGCCCATCCTGAGGATCGGGTGAGTCTTCTTTTGGTTCATGCACTCACCATGCATTCATTAGGCACCTACTGTGTGCCAGGCACTGTACCAGGCGCTAGGCCTCAGCAGGGAGCCACAGGCGGGCTCTGCCCTCGGGAATGTCCCCTGGGGGATGGCAGGTTTGGATTAAGCCACCCGGCAGTCATCTTGAGGCTCCATTCCGAATTTTACAATTCAGAAACAGACAAAACCCAATCACATAAAAGGGAAGAAAAAGGAACCCCGGACCATCCTTGCTCCATTTATCTTTTCTCTCCCAGCCAGTGCACAGCGCTGGGTGGGAGCCCTGGGAACAGGCCCACTTCAGAGCCACAACAGGCTTGTACTCTCCAGCACTACTTCCCGTCTGTCACTCCAAAACCTTCACTGCCCTGCTGGCAATACAGACGCTGAAAACGCAAGGGTGAGGCCGGGCATCACCAGCCAGCACCTGCAGAGGAGAGGCGGACCCCTCCATCCCCGCCCAGGGCAGGGCTGCCGCACTTTCGGGGAATGCTTCTCCCTATGTCTTCCCAGCTGGTATTAGGCGGGAACAGATGGGTAAGCTTCTTTGTCTAATAGCACACTGAGTCTCTATTCTGTCCAGGGGGTGAGGCCTCCAGCGGATGAAGGTCTGGCTGCCTGGGTGGGACACAGCAGTGATGCCTGCCCTGCCCGCCCTCCCTGCCCCACCCCTGTGCTGTAGGGGCTTTACAGAAAAGGGACGTGTAGGGGCTTTGCAGAAAAGGGACGTGTTGCTCTGAAGCACTGACCATGCACCTCCCAACCAGGGAGGCCCCTGCAAGCACGAGCTGGGGCCCTTTGTCTACAGACTGAATTCTAACACGCAGCAATGACTGGAACCAAGAAGCTTGTCACCAGGGAAGATTGTCGAGGTCAGGGACACAGGGCTTGGCAGTTCCCATCCACAGTATGAGAGAAGAGGGTCATGGGGGAGTCCCAGGGATGCATGTGGAGCCTGGCACGAATCAAGCTTATCACTGCTCTGCTCTCCCAACCCCCGTCCCGTTCCTGTGCTCCCGGCCACAGGCCAAACTGCACTGTGTCCATCGGGGTTTGGTCATCCTGCTGCCTCAACAGGAGCAGGTGGGCCCGGGCTCAGGCAGTGCCTGCATCCGTCAGACACCACGCACCCAACATTTACCGCTATGGCATGAAATCCAACCTTGTCTCCTGTGCACCTGGGCAAGTACACGGGAGAGATGCTTACTAGAATCTGGGAAGCAATGAAAAATGTATGATGTGGCTAAAAGCTGCCAGCAAACCCATCCCTAGATGGGACCTGATACTAACATTCAAAAATGTTTACTTTGGGGCCTTTTCCCGAGTGTGAGTGATACGTGTTTTTCATGTACAGCCTGCAGCATCCCGCTGTCTCTCATTACATGGGGAGCACGCTCCTCTGTCATGAGAGTTATGCATAAACACCATTTTTAATGAGTACGTGCTATTCCATTTTGTGGATGTACCATGTCTCTGAACGATTTCCCCGCTGGCGAGCCATCAGCATCTCCAACATTACATGCAGAACAGTCATGAATGTTCCTACACGTTGGTCTCTGCCTCTCTGATCACGTCCTGAATGTAAATTTTAAGAGATATTGCTGCATTGGAGAATATGAGCATTTTTAAAGCTCCTCTTACAAAGTAAATGACTGTCCTGAGAGTTTATTCATTCTTTGCCCTCCAGCATGGCTAACGGGTGCTCAATCCACTTCATGCATGCCAATATTGAGAACGGCCTCTTAAGAATCTTTGCTGATTACAGAATATGGTAATAGATAATAGAGAAGAGATAAATAATGTGCAGTGCTGGCTTACATTTTAATTTATGTCTCTGTCTCTAAAAAGAAGAGTTAGAAGCCAGAAACATTTGTTGGTTCCGTTTTTTTAAACAAAGGACATAGGTAAGAGTCTGATGTCTGTACATGTATTTGTAGATATGTGTATGTGTATGTGTGTGTGTGTGTGTATAGCCTGGGGAGATACTTGGAATACCAAGTTGTCAATATTTGTCACTGGGGAGAATTAGGTTTGGTTGCTAGTAACAGAAACTGGAGGGGGAAAATAGTGATTCAAACAAGATAGCGCCTTCCTCCTACATGTAAAAGAAGTCCAGAGGTGGACAGGTGGATACGGAAGCTGGACAAAGTCACCAGGAACAGAGGCTCCTTCTGGTTGCATGGCAGCTCCACTTCTGAACGTGTGGGCCAGATGTTGGAGACATAGCTGCTTGTCTTTGCAGGGGGAGCTGGGAAATGTGGTCTTGTACTGGTAAGCAATGTACCAGCTAAAAATGGGGGATTTGTTAAAGCAAAGACACAGGGAAGAATGAATATTGAGAAGTCTCTAGGAGTTTTACAGCCATTATCTTGAGGAAGGAGGAGGTAGGACTGTTATGGAAATAAGAAATGGGGAAGCAAGCCAGTAAAAACAGTATATACACCCGTACTGTTCCACTAGCTGTAGGGAATACATTTTAAAGAAGTGATTTTGGAAAGCGTAAAAAGCACTTGTAATAAGCATGATTAGGGAAATTTCCCTGTAGACTTTTACATAAAGTGCACAGAACAGTTTAATGAACCAGCATCTTCATCACATTCTGTGAGCACCTTGCATATATAGCAACTCCCCGCCTTCCGGCTCTGAGGTTTCCAATGAGAAATCTGCTGGTTACCTCATTGAGGATCCTCATACCTGATGAGCTGCTTCTCTCTTGCTGTTTTCAAGATTTTTATTTTGTATTTTTTACTTTTTAATCATTATTTTTTATTAAGTATAGTTGACATACAGTGTTACGTTAGTTTCAACATATTGATTCAACAATTCTATACATTATGCAGTGCTTACCAGGATAGGTGTAGTCAACACCTGTCACCATAAAATATTATTGCAATATTGTTGACTATATTCCCTCTGCTGTACTTTTTTTCATCTCTGTGACTTATTTGTTTATTTTTTAATTATTTTTTATTGGATTTTTTTAAATCTTTTAATTATTGATTATAATGCATCTGGGTGTGGAACTCATTGTGTTCCACTACTTGGAGTTCATCAAGCATTTTTAAACACTTATATTCATGTATTTCATTAATTTGGAAGAGTTTGGGCCATTGCTGCCTTTAAAAAAAATAAGGTTTCATTTATTACATTTGAGAGATAGAGAAATTGAGGAAGGGCAGAGGGAAAGGGGGTGAGAAACCCAAGCAGACTCTGCACTGAGCTTGGAGCCCAACACAGGGCTCAATCCCATGATTCATGAGATCATGACCTGAGCCATAATCAAGAGTTGGATACTTAACCAACTGAGCCCCCAGGAACTCCCATTGCTTCTTTACATAACCTCCCTGCCCCCATCTCACGCCTCTCCTTTTGGGATGCCCACAATGCATATGTTGATATACTTGCTGGTGTCCCACCAGCCCCTCAGATGCTCACTTCTCTTCAATCCTTTTTCTCTTTCTGTCCCGCAGACTCCATAACATCAATGGTTTCACCTTCAAGTTCTCAGAGTCTTTCCTCTGTCTGCTCAAACCTGCTTTCCAACCCTCCTAGCAAATTTTGCATTTCAATGATCGGTTGTTTTCGCTACAGAATTTATTTTTGATTCCTTTTAACATTTTCAACCTATTTCTTGGTTGTGTCTATTTTGTTCATTTGTACATTGTTTCCTTGACTTGCTTCATGGTTTCCTTTAGCTCTCTGAGCATCTTCAGGACAGTTGTAGTAAAGTCTTTGTCTGGTAGGGTTGCCATCTCGTCTTCTCAGGGTCAGTTTCTATTGCTTTTTCTCCTTTGATCGAATTTTATATATATATATATATATATATATATATATATATATATATATATATGTGTGTGTGTGTATTTATGCCTTGTAATTTGTTGTTGTTACTGAAAGCTGGATATTGGAATCTAATAATGTGGTAACTCTGGAAATCAGGTTCTCTCTTTTCCTAAGGGTTTGTTGTTTTTTGTTTCTGTATCAGGGATCAGTCTGAGGTAGAAACTTAAGTGAACCTGAGATCTCCCCTGGGCATGCTCGGCGACTTTTCTAAATTTCAACATATGTGTGGTTGCTTTTGAATGTCATAGTCTCTAAATGTCCAGCTCCCAAAAGGGGAGAAGAGGGAATATAAATGGAAGTCAGGGGGTGGAAACAGGCTCTGACCTTTAAATCCCTTGGAAGCTGCTTCGGCTGGTACTGGTTGCAGCAACGGCTGCGCACCAGGATGCCTATACCTCCATGATCAGAAGCAGCAATCAACCCCCAGTGCAGACCCCCAGTATTCGGAGAATATCCATGTGCATGCTTCTCCAGGCACATGAGCATAGTGGCCTGCCGCAAGGCTGGGGTGGGGAGTGGGCTGCTGCTATCATGGGAAGAGCTGAAATTGTGGAAATTAACCTTGATTTACTGTCCAAATGTTCCCCTGGATGCTGCAAGCCTCTGAATAGACACCCGAGTTCTAAAACAGTTGCACTGGACAGATTCTGTAGGAGCCACTGTTGTCTAAGTGAGAAGATGGGGAGCTGATGCTTCCTGCCCCACCACCTCCCCTGCCGCCTCTTCCTCTTTCATTCTTTTTTTTTTTTTTTAAGATCGATTGATTGATTTGAGAGAGAGAGCACATGGACACGGGGGGGGGGGGGAGGCTGAGGGAGAGAGAATCCCCCAAGCTGACTCCCGGCTGAGTGGGGACCCCAATGCAGGGCCCAATCCCATGACATGTGAGACCATGACCTGAGTCGATGCCAAGAGTGAGATGCTCAACCGACTGAGCCACCCAGGTACCTCTTCTCCTTCATTTTTATGCTTTGTGGGTTATATTTTATTTTATAAAAGGTATTACAAATAAAGGACTATTTCACTTTAAAGTAAATTTGCATTTATTTTAAGCTTATGAATGTTATCTGGATTTTTTTCCCTTTAATCTGTTTATAGCCTTTGCTGATTTTTTCTTGTTAAAAAAGGTGGTATTTAAAAAAAAATCATTACAAGTAAATAACTCAAACAAAGCATGCTGGCAAAGATAATAAAAACCTGTTTACCTTTTCTAGTTTCTACAGACAGGTGAATTAAAACAGAAGAATGGTACCAATCATGCCTTTTGAAGTAGAAGGAATGCCAAAAGAACTGATGCAACACAAAATCTGTCAGGGCTCTGTTGACACTGATGGGAACAGAAGGCTAGTTGAGGACAAAGCAAAGGGTGACACTCTGCTAATGACCCCCCCACCCCCAAGTGGGATGTGTGTGACATTCCTCAGGCACTCTTGGCTGCCCTAAGGCTAAGGAAAGAAAAAAACACAGAGTTAACTTATAGAGATCACAATCCTGCAAGACATGAGTCCCCTTCAGTTTACAAATGCCCTAGCAATTTATAAGAAAAAGCCATTTTTATCGATAACCTAGCTTCCAGAAGGAAATGTAGATACAATGAAATGTCCTTATAACCTGCAGCCCAGTGACAGATACTTGAAGTGAGCAGTGATGTGGGAAACAAAGGTAGAAGAGAAATTATTAAATTTCCTTACTACCTACAACCCACTGACAAGTCCTGGAAACAGGCCGAGTGACATTCCTCCAGGAGCTCAGCTGCCTCGATGTTGATACTGAGGGCAAAAGGAATCCTAGCCCAACTGCAGGATCCTGTCAGTCTACTGGAACATATAAAATTCCTTTAGAAGCTTCCTTCATCTCTACCTCCCAAGATCCATGTTGGGAATCATCCCCCAAGCGTATGACCCACCGACATGCATCTGAAGGGTCTCAGGACTAGGGTTTTATTAGATGGTAATAAACGACCTTCTCCCAACAATAGCCAATCCCCTCCAGGTCCTGGAAACCCCCGCTTCCAAATTCCTTAGACACTTCCACTCTCTCTGACCCCCTCCCAACTTGAAAGTCTATCATGGATCACCCCTCATGACCCCAGGGCAGCTCTTTATGCCCATGGGTGCCATCCCCGTGCTTTAATAAAATAATCTTTTTTGCACCAAAGACGTCTCAAGAATTCTTTTTTGGTCATGGGCTCCGAACCTCACCTCACCAAACCTCACCTATATTCCAAAATTACATCAACACCGGTCTGTCCCAACTTTGCCAGGGGTGCGGTGGGACCCTCTTAGAGGGCAAGCAAGCTACATAAATATTTAAATTCTTTGTTTAGATGTCCTTCTTAAGATTTTACCTTGAGGAAATAAAACAAATACCTGCAGGCACAGTGTGTAAGCACTGCTGCCCTGTTGGCAAGCCTGACAAATGGAAACAACCCAAGTGCCCAAACAATAGACTCTGGCTTAAACCAGGTGAAGTCTCCTCAACAGAAAGTTCTACAGTCCCTTTCAGTGGATCTCGCGCATCATTCTGGAAAAATCCTCACGATACAACATCAGGCTGTAGACTGAGTGCCCACAATGATTCAGTGACATAAAAGTCACCTGGGCATGTGACCAAGGAGGGCAAGAACCCGACAGGATCTTGCAGATGAGGGATGGGGTAACGGGAGGGGGGAGGGAGGCTCCTCTCTGGTGTAATTTCTATTGTTTTCCCGATGTAATTTCGTTTAAAGAAAAAAATAAAAGACAGAGGTGGATTGAGGAGAGAAAATAGGCAAGAGTCACAAACTCACCAAAGAACGACAAAATCTGACCAGGAAACTCAATTAGCCGGTTCTACAGGCTGCTGGTGGGAGACCCTGCGGCCTGGCCTCTCCCCTGGATTTGGTGAAGAGGAAGCAGACCTGCTGTTCTGCTGCACAAAGCACTCAGCAAGATGATAATGGTCTGGGGTCAGGGGGGGTGGGGGGGACAGGGAATGTTCCCAAGAGCAACCCAGCTGCCTGTCTATCATCCCCGGCTGCCTGTCACTGGCTCGGCCCCAAGTGAGCATACTTAGTGCCAATGCAAAGTCACAATCCCTTGAAACTGGATGACACGGGGACTTGTATGTTTCTCTTTCCTGCCACCCACTTATGATGTGCAGGCTGTGCCTTCTATCAAAGCCTTAAGATTCTTTTTGATGACCCCCTTTCCCCACAGAGATGGGGATGAAGGAAGCTGGCAGGTGATGCTACCGTCAAGGCTCTGCAGTGGGGCACCTGCAGGGGTGCCTCCCACAGACCCCATGGGTGACTTTGAGGAACACACATTGCCACCTCATCACTGCAGACAATGATGCTGAGGCCCAGGGAGCTGCAGCCAGTGCTCAAGACCTCAGAGGTCACGACTTGTGGCCATCAGCTCCTTAGAACTCCTTCAGAAGTGGCCTGGCTGCTGGTCCAGGCAAGGGGCAGCAGCTGCCCACAGTTGGGCCCCATGTCACGGGGGAGCAAGGAAGGCCTGGGCGTCCACCTCACTCCTCCTGGCCCGCTGTCCCCCTCCCCTGCTCCGGGACATCGGGTGCTTCTGAAGCTGCAGCCCCCGGGGAGTAGAAAGGAAAGGCCCCAGAGGCTGAAAGGCTCCTCACCCTCAGGGACGTGAATGCCACTTGCCCTATGTGAAACCATTAGCTTTTCATTTCCTGGCTTATCCAAGCCTGGAGTGAATCTCTGCAACTTGCTCATTTCCTTTCTTTTCCTTCCCATTTTATCCCCTTTCTCTTCTTTTTTTAAGAAGAAGTTTTAAAGTTTTCTTTTAAAAAAATACCCTTAAGTACTCTCCTGTGCCTGGCTCTGGAGAGGTGTCCCGGTGGCCAGCACAGCCTAGCACAGGTGCAGGTGTGGAGGACTTTACAACAGGGCACTGCACCCCCCTGCACCCGGGCTTGCAGGGCCCAGAGCAACGATCTCCTCTCCCCACTCCCAGCCACTGCTTTACAACCAGGCTCCCTCCCACCCCAGGGCCTTTGCACAAGCCCATCCCTCCACCTGCACAGCTTTCCCACAACCTCAAGACTTTAGGACTTCAGAGAAAATGTCCCCCCAGGGACAGCCCCCCTCAGGGACGACTCCCCTACCCCATCACCCTCGGTCTCTGCCTCTCCTTCCCTCATGGGGTAACGCACAACCTGAGATCATTTCATATATTTGTCTACTTGGTTTTCTGTTCATTCCCTCTCTGAAAGCCCCACACGGGCAGGAGCTGGGGTATCTGGTCCACAGCCATAGCATCAGGCCCTAGCATGCTTCCTAGCTTATATTCGATGCTCAGTAAACGTATGTAGGAGGAGGGGCTGGTCCCATCCGTGCCTGGGCTCTGTGAAGGGGCCACATCCAAGGTTCTCCGGAGGGAGAGGGGGCATGAGGCTGCCCTCAGACCAGCTTTGGGCCCATACTAGCTGTGTGACCTCAGACAGGTTACTGAGCCTCTCTGAATGTCCATCACCTCCCTTGTGACACGGAAACAACATCGGCAGGGAGGGCACTGTGAGGCTTGGTCCTGAGGCAGGGCTGGGGGCAGGGTCTGCGCAGCCCCCACGCCCCCCTTCTTTGCCTGCCCAGGAAAGGGAAGGAAGTAGCATTAATGCAGCACCTACTATGCATCTGTGGCCGTACTAGGCAGTTGGAACGTAGGGGTGAATGAAACAGAAACGGCCCCACACCTGCCAACTCCAAATGAAAGCAGGAGAGGGACTCGGGGTTTGCTAGCACCCTGTGTGTCAGGAAAGCAGAGGACGGGGTGCAGAGGGAAACCAAGGCCTGGACCGGCTGGGAGAGACCCGAGTAAGGGCCATTTCTCTGAGACGTCACAGGTGCCCGGGTTTGGGGAAGGGGCAGGCCAGGCGGAGGGAAGAGCATGGCCGAGGCCCTCTGATGGGATGGAGCTGGGCGCACTGAGGATGGGGCAGACCGTGGGAGAGGACGGTGGTTGCAGGAAGCACAGCCATCCCTGCTCTTGTCCATCCTGACCTGGGGACCACTGAGTGCCTGTCAGGAGCCCTGCGACCCATGGGTCCGCGTGGGTCGGGACCTGGCTACAGAGCCAGGTGGGATGGCGAAGTCACTCTTACCTTTGGCAGTGCGTACTTCGGCAGCTTCATCAGAACAAATTCACTGCGGCGATAAGAGATGTAATATTTGGTCTGGTTTGTTGAGGTGGCCTAGCAGGAGGGGGAAGAAACACATTTTTAAGAAGCTAGTTTCCAGTCAAGCCGCATGGTCATGAATGAAACGCTATACATTGTGTTTCGGCTGCTGAGAGTGCCCTTTCACTCTGCTTGTACCTGCTCTGCCTGAAATGGACAGACTCCTACTCACCCTTCAAAACCCCACACCAGACGCCCCTCCTCTGGGAAGCCTTCTGCGTCTCTCTGGTAGAACTAACCTTACCCCGTGCTCTCTCACCACCTGTTCCCCTACTACATCCATGTTCCAGTACAAGGCAGAGGAAGTTTCTCCCCCAGGGAGAGTCCTTGGTTGAGCCACTGAGGGGAGGAAGCTCGAGCCACAAAAGATGACCATCAAACCATGAGGTGGGACGAAACAGGAGGCAACACGTGCTGAGACTGCCCACGTGGCGGCACCGTCCGGAGCACCGCTCAGCTCGTCCGGTCTCCTGACAACAGCTCCACAAACCGCCATCACTTCCATTTTAAAGATGAGAATACCGAGGCCCCGGAGATGAGTACGTCGTCTCCCGCGGGCGGTCACAGAAGAGCCAGGAAAAGAGAGGCTCTCTCTTGGAGGGGCGCGGGCAAGAGGGTGGGGCGAGAGGGCGAGGGGGCGGCCAATGGGACAGGAGAGGGCAGTGGCGTGGGGTGGGGGGTGATGGGCGACCTCTATGTCTCACCACGTGTGAGCCTGCGTTCCGCGCGCCTGTGGACACGGCACCCCACATGTGTGCACTCGCTATGTGCAAGCACGTGGAGGTGAATTCTATGCAGGAGTGCGTGAGCATGAGTCCTGTGGTGTGTACACGCGTGTGCGCACGGCAATGCAGCATAGGCCATCACGCATCCCCGCCTGGGCTCAGACTCCAGCTCCACCCCCATGAGCCAGCTGGCCTGGGCACCGGCTTCTGAGCCTCAGTCTCCCCGCCCCATGAAATGGGAGGAGCAGAAGCCAAGAGATGGGGCCGCTGTGGGGATTCGCACCCGGAAGCTGGTAGGGCAGCACGTGGCCCCTCCACATCCACCCACCACAGCAGGCCCGCCGTGCGCAAAGCATCGTGATGATGAGGCTGACCAGCTTTCTCCAGACAACTCCGCCCCAAGGGCAGGGGCTGTGAGGTCTCTGCTGGTCTGGCCCCTGCGGCTCCCTGAGCTGGCAGTGTCGGGGTGGGGGACGCACGGGGGTCCTGGGGGCTCAGAGAGGGCGCCCCGGGGTGGGAGAGGTCAGGCCGACTTCCTGGAGGAGGTGGCATCCTGCTTCCTCAGAAGGAAGCGCCACGCAGCCCAGAGAGAGAGACCCGCTGCGCAGGTCGGGGAGGACGCCGGCGAGAAGCGGGTGCCCCTCCTCACAGCCCCGTCTGCCAGCCGCTGAGCTCCCGGACATGGCTGCTCTGGGGCGCCCTGGGCGGATGCCCAGCCTGCAAACGTGACACCCTGCGTCCCCCACAGGCCACGGCACGAGGGGCCCGTGGTTCAGGCCCGAGGCAGGGGGCCAGCAGGGGCGCCGCCTTCCCCGAGATGCGAATGTGGCGTTTGCACTGGAAGCGGATGGCCAGAGCACAGCAACATCCTCGCGGGGCGGGGCGGGGGCGGTGGGGGTGGGGGTGCGGGTGCGGGTGCGGGTGGGGTCTGCCCGCGCGGCCCCCACCCCCTCGGAACCGCCACGCTGGCGCCTGGGCCGGGCTGCGGCTGAGCCTCCGACCCGGAGGAGCAGGTGGAGACGGCTGAGCCGCTGCACGTCCTCCCGGGAGGGCAGGTCCTCGCCAGACCAGCAGGCCTGTCCCCGGCGCCATCCATCCAGGTCCCCAGGCGGCCAGGGCTTGTCATGCCCATGTCACGGGTCGGCACATAGAGGCTCAGTCGGTGGTGCCATTAGGCTCGGAGCCCTGCTTGGGTCTCCTCTGTCCCCTGAGGCCCAGACCCTTCTTTCTGGTCCCACACCGGCCCACAGCGCAGCTCCAGGGAAGGGACCGGCACCGTGAACCACTTGGCACCCTGTGGGGGTCCCAGGAAGGACTCTGGGCTCATCGCACACGGTGTTGGTGGCGAGGAGTGGCGGGAGAGGCCGGTGCACTGGGCGGGGATCCTCCGAAGACCAGGAAGGAGGGCAGGTGGAGGCAGGACTACTTCCCAGCGATTACAGTGGGCTGGCTCCCTGCAGGGAACCCCCCACCAAGGTAAGAGTCTGCAGGGGAGCAGCCCCCAGGGAATCTCCCAGTTGGGGGTTAGGAACAGCTATTCTGGGCAGTTGAGAAACACGGGGACCATGGCCCCTCAGGACAGGATCCGATGGAGACCCACGGCCCCTGGCCGCAGGAGCAGGTGCATCCCTAGTCCCAAGGTCAGAGCAGCCCACTGTGATGGTGAGGACGGAGCTGAGAGCGCCACAGTCCCATCTGAGCACAGACAGAGCAAACCCCGGATGACCAGGTGCCCCGTCCTCGCGGCCATGAGCAAGGGCCGTGTCCTACCCCACCTCGCCCATGGCCCCGGTGAGCCTGGCTCCTTCCACATCGGATGGACCAGATGCCCAATCAGCCAGCCCCGTGTCCTTGCACGCTCCCCCCATCTCTTCCCGCTCCCCCAACAACCAGGCCTGTGACCCAGCTGCCCCCCAGCTCCAGGGGTGCACATCCTCCTCTGGGTACAGACGCAGAGCCCACCCGCTGACTGCGGAGTCTGGTGTCGACAGTAAAGGATGACATGGCGTGGCCCGGCTGTGACCCAGGAAGACGCAGGGCTGGCTGAGCTCTGAGGAGGCAGCCAGTGGGCCTGACGTAGAATGGAATCAGGGAAGGCTTCCTGAAGCAGGTGGTGTGTGACTAAGTCTTGGAAGGAGAACGGGAGTTCAGCAGGTGGAGAAAGAGACGTGGGACTGGAGTGTGTGATCACGCAGAGGAGATGGGAAGCCGAGGGATGTCACAGAGGCCGAGGAGAACAGGGGCAAGATCCTCCTGCCTGGCCTGCTCTAATGGGGGGCTGTGATGCCCCCGCCTCCTGCCAGTTTTGCAGGAGGGCCTGGCACATTTCGCGGGTGGACAGGGCAGCTGGGGTAATGAAACATCCCTGAGACCAGGCAAAGAAGAGGCCGCGAGTTGTGGGGAGCCTTCCGTAGGCATTTTTGGACTTGTCTCACGGAGTCCCAGAGGGCAGGACAGGAGCCACCAGATAGGAGTAGAGGAAACACTCTGTCTCGGTGCCAGAATGGACTCTAAAAATTTGAGCCATCCAGGAGCGGGATAGGCTGTTTTGCAAGGAGTGAGCTCCTCATCAGTGGAAGTAATCAAGAAAGTGGTATGACCAGCTGTTAACTGGAGTTTCTGAATGGTCAGAGCACATGGTCAGAGCACATGTCTTTTAAGGGTGGTCCCAACTGTGACCTGAGTACCTGTGTGTAGAGGCAGCCGGGTCCTGGCCGCCAGGCTGTGCCCAGCTGGTGCCTGGCCACCAAGGGCAATGACCAAAGAAAGCCCCTATCAGTTCCAAAGTCAGTGAAGCCAAGGCGAGCAAAGTGGGTTTGGGCTTGGGGGCCCCGAGCTGTGGGAGGTCCCCAAGGGGCAGAAGGGAGGAGGAGCAGGTGGTTTTGGGGGGGCCTCTGTGGGTTCTCTGCAGCCACTACCACTGTGGTGGGTGGGTGGGGGGGTATGAATGAAGTAGCCCCTGGAAGTAAAAGAGCCGTTTTATTGGCTCCTGTCTCCGTGCTTCCACCTTCCCCAGCGCGGTGTGTACCCCGCGTCGCCGACTGCCCATTGCCAAGAGGCCCAGAAGCGTCCTTACCTTGAAGAAGATGTAATCGTCCTGCACCGTCAGAGAACCGTGGTCGATGGGGCCCGGGAACGGAGCTGTCAGCGTCTTCTCCGAGCAGTTGTGGATCTGGCAGGTGACATAGCGGAACCCTGCAGGGGACAGGAAAGTGCCACCCGCTCGGACCCGGGCCGCAGGAAGAGCCAGACTCAGCCTCGGACGCCGCGACACGCTGGCCCGCTCCCGGCCCCGCTGGACACTGCTGCAGCGGGCTTGTCTGCGGGTCTGAGTCCCAACGGGGGCCTGCACCTGCCGCCCAGCGGTGGCGGCTATGAGCCAGGTGCGCTGCTGAATCCTCAGGACGGTCCCACTATGGTCCCATCCCCTGGATGGTGAAACCAAGACTGAGGGGAGGGCAGGTAATGCGTCTAGGGCGGGTCTCGCCAAGAAAGTTTGCGGGAACACAGCCGTGCCTGCCCCCGGGGGCGTGGACGGCCCAGCTCTCCTACTAGACCCGCAGAGTCCGCCGCGGCAGAGACCCCAGGGCCACCACGCTGCAAGTATTCAGCAGTGGCTCTTGACGGGGACTGTGCGCGGACCCTGGGCCAAAGTCACGCAGGTGAGGTCGGGACGTGGGTGGGACATCCCACACCAGCCAAGGGGCCGGCGCCCACAGAACGTACAGCACGGGGCCACGGTGGGCACCCACAGCGTCCCTCATGGCAGGGGACCCCTCCTGCCCCTGGAGTCTCCCCTACCTAAACAGGGGTGGGCCGGGGTGGGAGCCAAGAGCCCTTTCTTCCCCCAACTTTAGGCAAAGGCTTTGCCTAAATATTCAGTCAGGCACAATCGAAAGCACACCTTGCAGCCGGCGGCTGTTTTTATTTACCACAGTTTGGGGGAAAGTTTCCAGGGAAGTTGTGCACGGCGGGGGCGGGGGTGGCGAGCCTACACGTCGTAAGGCAGCTCTGCCTCCCAGCTTGTGGGGCAGCAGCAGGGTTTAACCATGGGCACCTACGTCAGCCCACAAGGGCACTCCCAGTCACCGGGGACTTCTGGGCATGTCCTGCCACCAGCCTGGGTGGCTGGAGGGTGTGGGGAGTGCCCAGCGTGCGAGAAGACCCACGCCCTAACACGGCGGCAGGTCAACCCCCACCTGGGGTGCTCTGCCCCAAAGCCCTATGACGCGCACCTCCAAGGGTGGTGAGGTGCCCCTGCCCACCTGCCCCGGGACCCCGTCCTCCTCCCCGCTGAGCGGCCGGCGCACCGGGAAAGACTCGCCCAGGCCCCGTGCAGAGTCAACAGTCTGCTCACGCCTGTTCACGGGCTCACACACCACCCACCCACCCACTCACCCACTCACTCATTCACACACTCACTCATTCATTTACTCACTCATTCATTCACTCATTTACCCACTAACTCATTCATTCATTCACTCACCCACTCATTCACTCACTCACTCATTCACTAATTCATTCATTTACTCACTAACTCATTCACTTATTCACTCACTCAATCATTCACTCACTTGTTCACTCACTCGCTCATTCATCTACTTGCTCACTCCCTCAGTCATTCACTTGCTTGCTCACTCGCTCGCTCGCTCAGTCACTCACAGTGGCCCTGCACCTGCTCAGGGCAGCTGGCATTTGGTCCTGTGCTGACTCAATAGGCAGCTGTCTTGGGGACACAGAGGTGAATCAATCAGACCCCATCCTCTCCCCACAGAGCTCCAGGCACAGGGTGGTGTGCGGAGCTGTGATGGCAGCCCAGGCACCAGGAAGGCAGCTGGCAGGGAAGGTGATCCAAGGAAACAAGAAACCCAAGATGGAGAAATGGGGGTGAGTGTCCCAGAAAGGGGAAGAGAGCTGCCAAGGTGACCTTGGGGAGTGCCTGCATAGTTCAGGCAGGCTGCGGTAGGTGGGGTGAGGGGGTCACAACTGGGGGAGAACCAGAGGGTCCAGATGTCGTGCCAGAGCTTGGCTGGACTGGATTCTAATGGGGCTCCCAGGCTGGGGTGGGGCTGCCAGGTGTTGGGAAGCAGGGGAACACATGTGGTCTTCAGTGGAGGGGACACCACTCAGGGGGCATGTCAGTTCTGGAGGGTCTTCATGTGCTCTGCTGCTATTGGGCTGAGGGCTCCTCCTCCCCCCAGGGAGGGCAGGTCATGGGGAATCATCGCTCCATGAAAATGGGTCTCCTTGTCCAGGATGCCAGCCTGTCCTTCCTCCTCACTGAAGATGGGCATACCCCGACACAACCTCCCCCGTTGTTGCTGCCTTGAGCTCTGTGGAGGTGTCAGTCCCTGTATCACCCTCAGCGAGGCCTCAGGGATGCTTTTGGATTTGTGGGTGGAGCATAGCAGGAGCTGGGGTCTATACTGGCCTATGACCCTGTGAGTGCGAGCAAGCCCAGAACCCCTCTGAACTTTGTTCTGGTGAAACAGAAGTGACCATAACACCTGCCCCCCACCTCCCCACAGGACAGCAGATCCTGGAAAGAGCTGAGGGCTTAGAAAAGGTTAAGAGGCCCATCAGCAGCTTCCACCCTCCACCACCAAGCGCTCGCCCATGACTTCCCCGCACTGAGCAGCACATGTGCGTTGACCCATTTCACAGATGAGGACATCGAGGAGCAGGGAGGAGAGGTGACATTCCCAGGGTCACACAGCTGGCACTTGGCAGGCTGGGAGCCGATGCCAGTGCTTCTGGTCTCAGCTGGGACTCTCCGTGGCTGGGCTCTGACACTGCCTTCCACATAGTACGTCCTATCCAAGGAGCTCTACTGCTTGTCACTTGTCAACTCCCACCGTTTGTTAAATGTGAACCTACAGAGGTCTCCACTCTAAGAGAAGCCCAGCAGGAGGAGGCTCAATGGTCCCAGCCCCTGTAGGGGAATGTGGTCAGAGCAGTGACAGCACCAGGGCGGCACCAGTTCTGCTGTTCCCGTTCCTGGCTGCATGCGGGTCCCATGGATTGTACTACAGGGTTGGCATCTGTACTGTCCCCAACCAGGCAAAGGGCGGGACTATGTCTTGTTCACCTGTGTCCCCAGCAGGTTAGCACTGGGCCTGATCCACAGGGAACTCAACAAGTATGTGTTGAATAACAGTCATCTGGGCTCTGATGTTCTAGAACACCCATGGTTCTCGAATATGCCATAGTCCTAGGGCCGGTCAGTGCTCCTCCCTCAGGAGCACAGAGGATCTTTCTTAGAGCATGGAAGGCCCCTGGGTGCATTCTGGCACGAAGCCAGCTGTGCTAGGGTGGCCAGGCCCCCGCCCATTGAAGGGGCAGCCGTCAGAGGCCCCCACCTGGCCTCAGCACTCAGCAACACCAGAGGTGGGGGGCATAGTGCACAGGAAACACTCAATGCTCAGGGGCCAGAACAAATCACCCTCTTAATGGACTTTTCCATGGAGCAGAGCTCCTGGACTTCAATTTATCCCCAGCTGGAAAACAAGCACATTTAAAGTTACGCCACATCATCACATAGCGGCCCTGCTCAGCCAAGAAACTGCCCTAGGGTGCACCAGGCCAGGCCCTGAGCTGGGGTAAAGACACAGGGGGACACCTGGTGCACGCAACCCTCCCGGCTTACCTCCTCTGACATCCTGGGCTTCCATGTGGACCAAATCAGGGTCAGCATCCACCCCAGATACAGACCTGGAAGAGAGTGCGTGGGGGTTGGTGCTGGGAACCGAGTCCCCAGGCCCCTGTCCCAGAGCCCGCATCAGGCCCTGAGCCCTGGGTAGCCACTCCAGCTCCGTGGGTCTGAGGGCTCAGTCCTCCCCACCTGCTCCTGGGGAGGTATCCAGAACTTCTTTTTATAAGACTCTTTATTTTTTTAAAAGGTTTATTTATTTATTCATGAGAGACAGAGAGATAGACAGAGACACAGGCAGAGGGAGAAGCAGGCTCCATGCAGGGAGCCCGATGTGGGATTCAGTCCCAGGACCCCGGGGATCATGCCCTGGGCCAAAGGCAGATACTCAACCGCTGAGCCACCCAGGCGTCCCTATGAAACTCTTTATAGAAGACTCTGCTTTACTGAAGACCTTCACATTCCTGGCATCTTTATTGTTGCTATTGTTTTGGGGATGATCAAAATACCCGGACAAGGTTAGGCCAGATTTGGGAATATCACCCTAATCTTTTTTTTTTTTTTTTTAAGATTTTATTTATTCATGAGAGATATACAGAGGCAGAGACACAGCCAGAGGGAGAAGCAGGTTCCATGCAGGAAGCCTGATGTGGGACTCGATCCCGGGACCCTGGGACCATGCCCTGAGCCAAAGGTAGACACTCAACCACTGAGCCACCCTAATCTTGTATATTAGAAAACCAAGGCTCAGAGGAGCAAAATGACCCCTTACCCCTGCCTAGGGGTGTGCAGCTGGAAGTGCAGAGCAGGGATTCACACCAGGCTCCCTCTCTTTCACCCTCGCTGCTCCCTGCCGTGACACCCTGCCACCCACCACAGCGCCGGCCCCTGCCTTGCTCTTGTGATCCTGGGGCTCAGGCAGCGCCCAGAAGGCCACAGTGCCTGTGGCTGCCCGTGGGATCTTCCATGAGACCAGAGAAGAGCAGACGAAGGTGCATCGTAGGGTCACAGCTTTGGGGGTGGGCAGCGTCCTCCAGGGGAGGCAGGGATGGGGCCAGCCACGCACCCACCCAGTGAGGGCCTGGTGCCCAGGAGGTCAAGTGCACACTCTCCAGCTGAGAGGAACCTTAGAGGTGACGTGGTCCAGGGCTCGCCAGGTTGTACCATTGTGTATGCTACTGGACGGTCATTGACCTCCCATGAAAACCTTCTGCCTGCTTCAGCCCTCACCTAAGCGAGAACGGAGCTGGTGGCCTGGGTCTGGCGAGCTCACTGCATCTGTTAGAACAGACATTCGAGCCAACACGAGTATTAAAAATCCAGCCACCAAAATGACCTCTCTCCTGGACACTGGCCTTTGCCGAAGAGCAAAGTGAGAGTCGGCACACGGAGTCAGTTCCCGTGGTCACTCAGCCCAGAGGCTGCCTTCCCTGGGTCCCCTCCGGGCCACCGAGCTTCCCTTAGTACAGAGAGCGAGTGCCCTAAGCAGAGGGTCTCTGGCGGTCCCTCCCCCAGCGCGGGAAGGCCCCTGGGAACTGCCTCCTTTCTGCTCCCCACCTGCTAGCCTGTGGGGGAGGGAAGCGAGGGGGGCTGGTGCCGGGGCCCCTGTCTGTTCCTCATCCTCCAGGGGCCTCCGTCCTCCAAAAGTGGGTCTGAGTGCCACGTGCCCCGCAGAGGCCCTGCACGAGCAGGTGGGCGGCCCTGCAGTCCGCAAACCGCAGCTCCCGCACCAGCCGCTCTGGCCCCAAGTAGAGTCTATCTCCAGGTGAGGCTTGCCCCAGGCTTTGGGAACAGAGCATTTGTGCTCCAGGATCGACGTGAGGCCCGCGGCCTGACATCTTCCGCTCCATTCTGCATAAGGCCGCCCCAGTCCCTTTACCAGGGGCCCTGCCGACGGGTCCTCAGCTGCCCAATGGGATTTTAGTGGGACCACCGGCCACCTGCAGAGTACTTAGTGACACCCGCTCACCCTCTCGCTCCCTCCTTCACTCCCTCCCTCATTCATTTCCTCCTTAATTCATTAATTCATTCACTCACTCCCTCACTCGCTCATTTCCTCCCTCATTCATTCATTCACTGACTCCCTCCCTCCTTTACTCCCTCCCTCATTCGTTAATTCTCTCCCTCACTCATTCATTAATTCATTGACTCCATCCCCCTCTCATTCATTCATTCATTAATTCCCTCACTCACTCATTCACTCCCTCATCCATTCATTTACTCACTCACCGGCTCACCCACTCACTCCTGCACAGACTCACTCACTCAGTCTGCACCTGCCCCTTCCACTCAGTGAGCAGCGCCCCCAGTCCCTCTCACTCTTTGGCTCTCCCATTAAGCACCCCACAACTGAGCCCCAGCAGCCCACACCAGGCCCTGGACCAGGCAGGGGCCCAGTGGGTTGGGGTCCCTTCCCAGGCCCCCTTGGTCATGGGTTTTGAGGACCATGCAAGGCTGAATGCCCAGCACCGCAGATACAGCCCAGTTCCCTGCAGAAAAGGACAAGTGTTGACCTCTGTGCCCTCCTGTGTGTTGGGGTCCCCAAAGATGGCATTTGGGGAAGGGCCTTGACCCACTGCTTAGAAGCAGCAGACATTTGAGATGACCCCTGGGCAGGCAGATCTCTGAAGAGTGCAGTGTTTTGGGGACACAGGGAGTCAGCTTTCATGCCTGCTGGATGCCACTTAAGCACTAACGCAAAGGGCCCTGATACACCCTCAGAGACTCTGCACTAGGCCTGTGGTGCGATGACTGTCTCCTGTTCCCTCCCTCCACTGCAGAGGTCCTGCCATTTGTCCCACAGCTGGGCAGGTACTGAGCTAATGGAAGAGGAAGGCTGAGGCTTTGCGAGTCAGCTTGGGCCAGAGCGGTGAAGGAGACACAGACGTGGCTGGAGAAATGCAGGCGACCAGACTGCCCAGCACAGAGGCGAATGGCATGGCCCCAGCCACAGGCAGAGGCAGCCCACCCCCCTGGGCTGCTGCTTACAGACAGCACAACCTAGGACACGTGCCCAGCCTCCCTGAGCCTCAGATTCCCCCTCTGTAACATGAGGGGGAGATGACCAGGGTCTGTGGTTCTGACTTGATAAAGATGATATATTCAGACCCCTCGTCTGGTACCTGGTGGATGGTCAGTGTCCACAGTGTGGCAGCTCCCAGGGGTCTGTTATGGTTTGGTTGCAGGGCTGCTGAGAGACCACAGGGAGGGCAGTGGACCTCCCCACCCCGGGGGCTGCCCTTCCCCAGCCCCACAAGGCCATGCTAATGAGCTTGCTTGCTGTTTAGCCCTCCAAAGCTTTAAGGGGTCAGAGCCTCAGAACGCGGAACGTGGGCTTTGGCCAATTCCTGTTGTCGGTTCAAGGACAAAGAATGCCCTAGAAATGCTGTCAAAACAGCCTTATTCGCTGCTTATAAGAGAAGGGGCCCCATCACTGCCTGTCACCACATTCCGGGAGAAGTTCCTGGGCCCCAGGGGCCAAGTGTCTGGACTGATTATCTCTTGCGCATAACAGCTCAGAGCAATTGGAGAAACTTGGGAGAGAAATCACTTGATCTGTCTGAGCTAACCACATATTTGAATTAGTGCCAATTTACCTTTCAGTATCTGCAGGCGGGCTTGTCTCTTGCCCCCAGAGATCTGAGCACCCGGCCTGGCCTGGGACCCGATGTGCGGGGGCGCTTGGCCATTCTGCCAATTTCTCAGGCCCTTGGGGTCCGGAAATCCCACCTCCTTGCCCCTCCCCACCTCCTGGGAGCCCTGGGGGAGCAACAGTTGACATCAGTGACAAGGCTCGTGATCGAGGCACCCCTTGGGATTCCAGGGAAGGAAGCAGGCCCTTCCAGGGCAGCCACATCAGTGGACGGCACCCAGGCCACCCGGCCAGTGCTCCAGAGTTAGCGATGCGGGCCTCCCTGCAACCTTGCAGCTGTAAGCCGTGACCCTAGCTCCCTCCGTGGTCACTGTTAGGGAGACAGGACTGTGGCCCAACAAAGAGCCTGGTCCAATATCTGTTGTACAAACGAGGTAAGAAAGGGAAAGGATAGGAGTGTATGCACGTGCGTGTATGTGCTCGTGTGTAAGAAAGAGCAATTTGGTGGGAAGAACACATGTGCACACGACTCCAGGGGTGGTTTAGGCAGAAGAATGGCCCATGGCCATGGCTAGTGGGCAGCAGAGGTGGGTCTTGAACCAGCACCCTCAGCTGCCACCCCTCCACCATCTGTATACCCCACCAGCAGGCACTTACCCCCCCAACCCCGGCCTCACCCATTTAGCCCGCTGATGCTTCTCCAGCACCAGCTTCCTCACTGGGGCAATGAGATTAGGACACTGCTCACACTGATCACTGAGACCCTCCCAAGAGATAACATGAGCGTGGGAGGGGAGCCCAGGCACTGGATGGGGCAGGAGAGGGGGGCCGATGCAGGCAGGGGTGGAGGAAGCCATGGAGCAGGGGGAGCTGCATGGGAGAAGGGCAGCTCATCAGGGGCTGAGTCGGGTCCTGGGGCAGGAATGGGGAGGGAGGGGCAGTGGGGAGGGGAGGAAGGTGGTGGGCTTACTGTGTGCTGGGCACTGTGACAGCTAGATGGACTTGGCACCTGTCCCACAGTGAGGAAGTGGAAGCTCAGAGAGGGCCCAGCACCTGTGTCACGTGCACAGCTGGTTCATGAGTGCACACCTGACCCGAGGACCAGCAAGCCCCACTCACAACCATCTCCTACAGGTCCCAGCAGAGCAGAAAGAGCACTCAGGAGGTCCCCGTGGGATGGGGAGGTACGCGGCAGGGGTCAGAGGAGGAGAAGGCGGGGAGCCCTGAGCTAAGGGCTGCAGGGAGCAAAGGGGAGCACCGGAGGGGGGTGGGCTCTCACCAGAACATGTGGTCTTTGGTCACTCGCTCCTGCAGAAGCGTCCACTTCTTCCCCAGGTCAGATGACACGTAGAGCTTGAGGACAGAGAGAAGAGAGACAAAAGTCTGGTCATGCTGTGAGGATGAGCCTCTTCTGAGCCGGGGGTGATCTCCCCTGGATGATGAATGCCCTGGGAGAGGTCAGGCTGGTCCAGGCCTGGCTGAGGACCTGCTGGTGGCAGCCTCGGCATTCACCTAGGGGTACAGACCGACCTCTGAGAGGTCCAGAAAGAGCCATCCTCGGCCCCAGGTCAGCTGATAGGAACCCAGGGGCAGTGGCCAGGCAGGCCCCCAAGAGGAGGTGCCCCTGAACACCGCTGTCCAGGAGGGACTTGACAACATGCTGCCGGGGCGGGAGGCTGGGAGGCTGGGTGTTTGTTGGGAAGAAGGGAGCAGAGTCTGCCAAGGGCAGGCAGTGTGAAGGAGCATCCATGCAGGAACAGCAGAGTCCTCTGTGTCTGGGGTCTGCGGCCACTCAGTAGCTCAGGGCCTATGCTCACGAGGGTGCTCCACTTGGGCTTCACGCTCTGTGGCCACCACCTTGAACTTCCCAGTAAATGTATCTTTGAGTTTTCTAAGTGAAGCCCCGTGAAACAATGAGTTTGGGAGGGAGGGCTCGGAGTCGGGGCCCCTGCAAGGTCCTGCCTCCTTCCACCTCCTGGAACAGACTCTGGGGGGCCTGGACTGGACTGGGGAAGGTCAGTGTCAGCCCCCCGCCGTGTACCGAGCCCCAAAGCAGGGCCGTGGAGCCTGGGAGGGTCTGCACTCTGCGCCAGGGTCCCAGGCACAGCGAAGTGTGATGTTAAACGGCGCATGAGAAGCACCGTGACGGCCTGACCCCACCTCCCGCTGGCGCCCATGGTGGGGGTGGCAGAAAGGCACAGCAGAGGGGCCACAGCCAGTGGTACCGTGATACTGTGGCATGGTGACAGGTGGTAGCTACATTTGCAGAGAGCACAGCAAACAGAGCCTTGTTACTAATGTAACATTGTGTGTCACTCTACTTCAATAAAAAGCCCATCATGACAGCTTGAGAGTGAACTGCAGAAGGAACGTTTGCCCTGATTTTCAAAGGTTCCTCACATCATACTGGGCCCTGCAGAACACACACCTGCTCCACCTGAGCCTGCAGGCTGCCGCTGTCAGGATGAGGCACTTGTGGGGTGGGTGTGGGGTCCTGGAAAGCAGGAGCCCTGCCTGCCCCTTCCCCCCACCTCCCGCCACCAGCTCTGCCCTGCTTCAGCTGCAGTCCTGGGTGAGAATAAACGGGCACCCCCCACCCTGACTGGGATGTGGGCAGTTCTATAATCAAGGTCCCAAGGCATCTTTCATTGGTGACTTTGCAAAGTTTTGCCAGCCTCCCCTGTCAGAGGGTGGGGTTTATGGGAACACCGAGGCCTCCACTCCATTCTCGAGAGCAGGGTGGGCGTGAGGATCTTAAGGGATCTGCGTACCCATGAAGCGTGACGCACGTGGAAATCCTGCATGGCTCACTCAGAGCACAGAGACCAAAGCGCTGGGTCGCAGAGGCGGGCGGGGCATGTCACGGTCACTCCCCAGCAGAGAGGCCAGCTGTGCTCCAGAGGCAGAGACCTGGTTTCCCTGAGCCCTGCATCGCATTTGCTGTGCCTGCCTCAGTTTCCCCATCTATAAGATGGTGCCTGCCGCTATAACATTTTGCAGGGGTGAGTCTGACTTGAGAGATAGTGGGGCCCAGTAGCCCTGGCTCCCAACAGACACCACAGTACACAGTTATGTGACCCCCCCACACACAAAGCTTCCTAAATCTCAGTTTGACACTTTTCTGAAATCTGGGATCCCCGCCTTCCTGGAATGTGCGGGCTCAACCCAGGTACCACTGCGGAAAGGTTACCCTAATTACATGCTCACAGCATCCTGTCAGCATCACGTAGGGACAACATCTCAACCCCCACCCGCTGCTGCTGAGGGCTGACCGCATGGGCACGTGCCCTCTCGGGCCATCTCGTGACATCTCTGTGAATCGAATGCTTTTATCAATCTGTTTTACAGATGCAGAATGGCAGCTAAGAGCAGTTGAGTGATTTGCCCGGGTTGTTCACTGGCAGAGGCTGGATGTGAATTCTCTGTGATTTGAAAGCGCCTGCCTTTACTCCCCTGCACTCGAGATGTGTCTAGAATAAATCAGGCAAGCAGAGCAATTTCATGGCCAGACCTCAACAGGAAGGAAGGCTGATGCCAGCCACTGGACCTCAGTGTCCCCATCTGTGAAATGGGCCTAACAACCACGGCAACAGTCACCGAGACTAGAGCCCACATCTGCACACCCTGTGTCACGTGCTTCTCATCTGACCCAGCCTGTCCTCCTCAGGGCCCCAAGTTAGGATTAGCAAGTGAGGTCACGTTGTTGTTATTGCTGCTGTTCATGAGGGAAGGGTTTGTGGAACCTCAGAAGGGAAACTGGGGCTCCTCGAGTATAAGCTGTGTGCGATCCTGGCCTTCACTGCGGGCAGATGGACCACCATCCTGGAAGCCTGCCCCAGCCCTGCCTAGTGCCTGTCACCCACCAGCTCCCAAGGCCAGGACCCTGGCCCTGCCCTCACCACCCCACTGCTACACCCTAGAAGTCACCATGCTCCAAATGTGCTAATATCCTCCACCTAACCCATGGCTGCTGGACCCTGCCTCCACTCCATCCTGCGGCCCCGCTGAGCCACCTGCATCTCTGTGGCTTCCTGCAGCACCTCCTCTGGACCTCCTGCCTGCAGCCCCCCACCCTCCCACCCAGCCCTTGCTCCAGGAGACAGCCACTAGGATCTTTCTGGGACATGCACCTGACCACATCTCTCTTGTATGTCAGAACTTCCACGGGATGCCATGGCCTTGGGATAAAGCCACTTGCCTTATATGGGCACTCAGGGCCCCTGGGCTGCCTGGCCTCCCTCCTGCTGCTGTCTCTGCCCATACATCCCACACCCCTGTCACATGCAGCTCTGGGCTCATGTGTGACTGTGCTGCTAATGTGTCTCAGGGGGTCCTCTGAGCATCTGCACCTGCTGTCCGATCTGGCTGGAATGCCCTTCCTTATCACATCCAGTGTACAAGACTCAGTGTAAAGTCACCTCTTGGTCAGGGTTTGGCCAAGGTCAATGCCCAGAGGCCCTGGTACTGCAGAGCTGGGCTCAGAACCCAGTCCATTGGGTCGAGAAGCCTGTGTCAGGTCTCAGGGCCCAGGTCCTGGAGAGAACTGACCTGCAGTGCCTTCCCTTTGCTCCCACTCTGGCCCAGGGGAGGGGTGTCCCAGGCACACCCCCTTGTGCTGTCACCCACCTGCACCAGAGGCCCTGGCCCTTCCACTCCTCATCTCCAGGAACCTCCTGCGCCCCTCAGCCCCCTTCCACCTCCACCTGGGGCCTCCTCCTTGCCACCTGGCTTCTGGTAGATGCCCTACCTCTGAGGCCACAGGTTCAAGTCCCACATTCTAGATTGTTCCACTGCCCCTGGCTGACCCCCTTCATGGCTCCTTCTTCCCCATAGCTGCAGAATGTAGACCCAGTGGGTCCCACCTCAGTGAGTTCTCCTTGCCAATATTTTGTCCCAACCTCAGCGATCTGTGAGAGGACACCCCACCCTGGGACGGCTGTCCCTGCCCGAGACGCTGCTGCAGCCTCCGGAGACAGTCGTGTTGCATGGCTGTGACTCCATACTCTGTGAGCCGGTGAGAACAGGGAGCATTGTCTCTGTTCTTAACAAACGTGGGAGTTTCCTTTGCTAAGCCACCCTCCTCTCTGTCAGCAGCACAGAGAAAATACCTGAGACGGGACCTTTTGCTCCACAAGGAGGCTGAGCGCTTATGAGCGTCGGGGCCACCAGGGCCACCAGAATGAGCACCACAGACAGGGCCCAAGCAGCAGAGCCTCATTCTCTCCCGGTCCTGGAGCCTGGGAGTCTGAGACCAAGGTGTGAGTAGGATCAGTTCCCCTAGAGGCCCATCTTTCTGCTGTGTAGACAACTGTGTACTCCCTGTGTCTTCACCTGGTTCTCTGTGCATATCTGTGTTCCGATCTTTTTTTTTTTTTTAAAGATTTTATTTCTTTATTCATGAGAGACACAGAGAGAGAGGCAGAGACACAGGCAGAGGGAGAAGCAGGCTCCCTGTGGGGAGCCTGATGCGGACTTGATCCCAGGACTCCAGGATCACGCCCTGAGCTGAAAGAAGATGCTCCACCACTGAGCCACCCAGGTGCCCCCCAATCTCCTCTTCTTGTAAGGACACCTGTCTTATTGGATCAGGACCCATCCAGGTGACCCACGTTAACTTAAATACCTCTTTTAAAACCCCAGCTCCAAGTATGGTCACAGCTGAGGTGCTGGGGGGGAGAGGACTCCCACATATAGATTTTGGGGGGACACAACATAGCCCATTACAGAAGCCCACCTCCTACCATGTCTGCCTCTGCTGTCCTCCTTCCCTCCCTGCTGCAGGCCAGGCTCCACTGCCTGCATCTCTGCCCTCTTCCCCTGACCCCCCAGCCTCACACTTGCTGAGAGAACTCCTGCCCTCTGAAACCCAGAGCTGTTTCCTTATTTCCTTCCCTGTCTCGGCAGTTTTGTTCCTGCTTCTCTGCTAAAGCTGGTGCAGCTCACAGGGACACACCTGCGGTACCCGCCCCTCACCAAGCCTGGCCCTGGACGGATCGCTGCTGGGTATGCTGAACGAGTGGACAGATCTGATTCTAGGGGAGGAGCTGGCAAACTGTTCTGGAAAAGGCTGGACAGTAAATATCTTTGGCTTTCCAGGCTGTGTGGTCTCTGTTGTAACTGCTTATCTCTGCCTCTGGAACAGGAAAGCAGCCAGAGACGAGATGGAAACAAATGGGCTTGCCTGCGTGCCAAGGAGACTTTATTGACAAGACAGTGCCAAGCTGTCATCTACGGACACCTGCTCCAGAATACATGATATGAAATGATCACTTTTGTCTTTAAAAATGGCTTTTTGGAATGCTTTCACCCCCTGGAACATAAGATCCAGGACACAAGGGACACCTGGGTGGCTCAGTGGTTGAGCACCTCCCTTGGGCCCAAGGCATGATCCTGGAGTCCTGGGATCGAGTCCCACGTCAGGCTTCCTGCATGGAACCTGCTTCTCCCTCTGCCTATGTCTCTGCCTCTCTCTCTCTCTCTCTCTGTATCTCTCATGAATAAATAAATAAAATCTTAAAAAAAAAAAAGATCCAGGACACGAGGAAATCACCCATCTTATTAAGCATCTGTAGTCAGGCCTGGCATGTATGTATACAGTAGATGCTCAATAAATGTCCGTAGCTCGAGCAGCTGGTTGTGCTGAACTTCTGGAAGGGCCTCAGTGGGAGAGGCTAGTGGCAGGTACTGAGCTAAGAGCTGGTCCAAGCACCGTAAAATGGGTCATTACCACTTTACTGATGAAAGATCAGAGCTTAGAGAGGTAAGTAAGGCACCCAAGGTCATGCCGTGTTTGCTCACAGCAGTGGT